>NW_008823961.1:859284-875080 GCF_000699105.1 Pygoscelis adeliae
TGGGGAGCTGCGCGCCGGGGCGCTGCGGCAGAGCCGCTCGCCGAGGGGAGCGAGGGCTCGGCAGCGGGATGAGCCCAGGGCCAGTGAAGGCGCTGCGGGCGCTGGGCGTCAGGATCTTGGGGAAATGAGCGAAGTTAGGCAGGCGTTCGAAAAACAGGGAAGGCGGACTGCGTTTTCCAGGAAAACGCGCTCCGACCTGTGCGAGGTGAGACGCATCCTGGTGCGGAGCCAAGAGATGTTCGCAGCAGGCTGTTACGCCACAGGCAGCACGCAGGAAAACCCTAAAGCGTGGTGATGGGACGATGCAGAATAATCAGAATAAGGTTTCTGGGAAGCCATAGACAGTTTTTCGTTAGTAGTAAACAGTAACTAGAGTAGGACAAGCGTTTTCTAAACTTTGCTTATGTCCACCTCCAAAAGCCACGATAGAGAATGAAAATACCTCACAGGCTTTGTGCCTGGCTTCATTTCAAGAATAAAACGTATCTGAAGTAGCGCACTGCTAGCCAAACTATCTTTGAGCAAAAAGACCTATCAAGCATCTTATGCTATATGATGATCAGGAACTTCTTCAATGTTATTTCATTATTTTACAATTTTATTATTATTATTTTCACCATCATTACTGCTATGTTCATGCAGTGGTGATTAAGGTACCTGGGTAGCATTACAGAAATAATCGCTGTTGACTCAAAATAACAATGGCCATTGGTGGCAGTAAGTGGAGTTTCTCTTGTACTTGAGGGGGCAGGGAGGGGAGAGAACAGTGACAAAACTGAGTGTTTAAGCCTCCTGCAGTTAAGGTCTAGTATTTTATTTTATTCTTTCCTTGGTTTTTTTCTTTCTTTCTTTCCCTCCACAATTTTCCACTTCCATTTTTTCTTAAACATTGTCAAAGGGAAAAACAGGTGGTTTTTAGTCCGTTGGATGATTGTTCTTACAGCTTTGATCCAACAAGCTATTTAGACACATGTTAACCTTTTATCCCATGATAAGTTTGTGCAATTGCAAAGAGCTTCTGTTGCTTCCAGTGGGAGAGTTCACATGCGCTGAGCTAGGCACTGGCGTGCGGGCCATGATCAGGCACATCCAAACAGTTTCTGCCATTCCCTGGCTATTTGATCCACTGCAGGCCAGTGTGAGCTACTGCTGGCTCCTGTGAATTGCTTCGCCTTCTTATATGTGAGGCGAGCCACAGAACAAAGTACAGGATGCCATGGGATCAGGTCTGGACCAGTTCCTCTCCTGAATAAAAATTGAAACACATCATGCTGACAAAAATCTAAATTCATTACAAGTTTAACTCCAGCCTTTCCTCATTTAGCAAAGTCTCTACAACCCACTGTGGTATAGAAAGTTTTTTTCATTTCTAACAGACTGGCTGCAGCTTCCTCTTTGGGATTAGAGTGATTTCGAAGGATCATAAAATAACCAACTTGTTAGAGAACAGCTGATGCATCCTCATATGAATTTATGACAGAAGTTTAATTTGCTGTGCTGCACATGTAATTTATTACTCCTGCAAGAACTACTGCAATGGATCTGTCTTAGATACTACTTTTTGTTGTTGTTGCTTATTCTTCTTTTTCTTTACGTTTTTAACTTGGAGAAGTAAATGCAAAAGTTAACTGAAGATGTTCACCTTAATATCATTCCTTTCCAGACTCTACTGAACCTGAGGATATGCCTTTGGAAAGCACTGAAATGACACAGGATCAGCTGCTGAACTATCAGTTGATGTTTCCCATAGGCCAGGACAAATCCATCCCCTGGAATGCCATCACTGCATATGAAAACATGAAAGCAAAGAGAATATCTGAACTCAAGAAATGGAAAGAGCAGGTGGATTTTCTTTGCAAACCTTTCAGAGACCATTCCAGTAGATGCTATTGATTCAGAATACGAAATTAAAATGGACGTGAAATTCTAGCAGTAACACTGGGATGTCAGTATTTTGGGTAGCCAGCAAACAGACTTTTGGAATGCTTTCATCAGATGCTTGAGGAACAGGCAAAATGGCAGGAATGATAAAAACAGTTGTGCATCAGATATGTCCTATACAGACTCCATGCAGAGGCTGAATATTTCCCTGCATTTACTATCAGATTATAACATGGGCCCTTAATTTCCAGGAGCCCATATTAAAATCTTGGACTTGTTTAGTTAAAAAAATAAAATGTATTTGTCTCTGGTCCAGTGCTCAGTGAAATAAAAGGGAGACTTTACACACAGTTATTGATGAAACACCAATGCAAACTAAAACGTGTTTCTTTCTGATCACAAGGAAAAGCTATTAAGGAGATGCATCTAAAAAGACAGAAAGCTCAGCAATTAAAGTAAGCTTTTACCTTCGACACTGCAAAATCGCAGTGAGTAATGGGGGTGTGGGGCCTTTGCAGGCAGGTCCATGTTCCACTTGAGGGCACCAGAGAACCACAGTTAGACCAGACCCAGGCAGCCAGCACACCCGCAGCACGGAGCTAGATTAGAATTGGGCACCACAGAAGCCCAATTTTGTAATGGTCACAGACAAAATGAAGAAAAAAAAAAAAAAGGGCAAAAACCTACTAACCACCACCCCACCCTAGGAAGCCTCATTCCACACCCAGAACAGGACTTAATCACTGATTTAGTTTGAACTATTATACACAAGTGCTGTTAGCTCCAGTTCTGATTTTTAGGTTTCTGCTTTTCTCAACCAGAGCCACAGATAAGCCTGTTGACTTGAATAGGACCACTTATGTGAGGGGCTGACACGGGGAGATTTTGCAAAAGCAGAGGATATGATTATTTTTCACTCTAAAGTAAAAATATTTGTTCCGTCACTTCTCCTCCCCTTTCACTAATACACAGCAATTGTGACTTTGAAAAAGGGAGCGAGCAAATTGTGAAAATAGCAAATATTGCAAACAGTTCTTCATCCCCAGTTCTAGGCACTTTGGGTTAGGGTCTCAGAGCCACAGGGGTGCTCTCTATTCTGCTTTGGCGACAGCTCTGTCCTGTACAAAAGATAACAAACATTCAGATGTTTGTTCTTGCACCGTCTATATATGTCATGCACCTATTCTCCATACATCAACAGAGCGCAGGGCCATGGCAACCCAGAAAACGTGGCTAGTCTCACGTACACCAGCCTCCTAATGTGCACCTCCCCATAATAGGAGAGATTGTAACCTCTGAGCAGTAATGTGTTTACTTAGTACAGGTTAAATTTCCTTGTGTGGCAATTTAAGGACTTAAATCCTCATGTTTCTGAGGACAGAAAATACCTCAAAGAATAAAAACAAAGGCCTAAATGCAACACCAGATTTTTCTGGCTGTGCTCCTACTGAAACAAGTAAAAACTACATGCAAAGCAGCCTGGTGCAGATTTTTTATGACTAATAAGTATTTTCAGCTTTTTGCTAGCTTTATACTGATCACTTTTTGTTTAGCTGGTTTCCTTGTGATTTTGGTATTGACAACCTTTGCATGGTATTCCTTCAGGGACCCTGTCAGAAGGAGCTCTACAGAGCCCTGTATAAATTGGTGAAGGCACAGCAGAGAAGCGGAGGGGAGATTTACAAATTCTACTTGCCCAACTGCAACAAGAATGGACTTTACCACAGCAAACAGGTACGTGCCTTTTGCCCTGTCTGCTCACAGCAGCACTGCGACTAGCCTGGCACAGCCAACCCTTTCATAGCCCTCTGCTCCCAAACTCACAAGTTTGCAGCTGCTGGAAAAGCAGGTTGTGAAAACATGGATACTTAGTAGTGGGAGCAGATGGTTTGTCCTTCTCTTAAAAGTGAGCCGCATGCTGTGGGCTGACAGCAATGGAGGCAGGAGTCTTTTCCATTCACAGAACAGGTGCACGCAAGGCCTTCTCCAAAATCTTTTAACCCTGTCTGTTCCCAGGCCAAATCAAGCTCCATGTACCTAATTTGTTAGCATATTCCTAGTTGACATTAATTCCTAATATCCACCATACTGCCTGCAAAGCCTATTTAATATGTAATAATCACTATGGAGAAAGGAGGCTCTCAGCTCCCAGGCAGTGAAAAACTCACACAGGCCGTGAAAAAACTCTCTGGAGCAAAATTAGCCTTCTGAAAGTAGAACAAAAATACTGACTTGTGCTGCCTATGGATTATGTTATATGCTCATTTCCGCTGTAGCCTCCAAAAAAGCCATTGCAAGTTACACTGAGAGTAATCTGCAAACCTAACTAAAGCTCCAAACCTCAAGCCACACCCTTGTAACCACAGGTCATGCACACAAATTTAGTAGGTCTGCATAAATCTGTGTCACCGAGACTCCTTGTTTTTGGGCATGGCACCACTGTGTGACTCACAAACATTGTGACCTGGGATCTAATCAGGCACAAACAGAAATCTGTTTAGCCCCCCTCCCCAAGAAAAAACCCACCCTATTTGCCTCCTTGCATGAAGAGCCAGACCATCCAGTCCTTGCTCTCGCCCTACCAGCTCATATATTCTGCCTTCCTTCAGTTTCTCACACTGGAAGACATTGCTGTTTTATACTGCTGTTTACCAAGGAGGGAGCAAACTGTTTTAAATCTAAAGTTGCTGTTGTGGTAGCTGAGCTTGGGTCATGGCTCCCTAACCAAGTGTGTTGGTCAGAGGCTCTGTCAGAGCAGGGACCACCGCATTCAAAACAAGCCTGTGCATGGCAGGTCCCCACCTTCTGATCCTAGTTCTGTCCAACACCTCTACTTGCAGTATCTCACAGGTAACCTTCTGCTTACAGTTACTTATTGCGGGTTTTGTTTTGCTAATAATATTCTAGTGCGAAACATCACTGGATGGAGAGTCTGCTGGATGCTGGTGTGTCTACCCAAAAAATGGAAGAAGAATTCCTGGATCTCCAGAAATGAAAGGAGACCCCGAATGCCAACAGTATCTCAACTCACAAGAATAAAACTAAACACATTAATTCACACCAAGTTTTCTGTGGGGCCTGATCTAGTCAGGAGACATTTCTGTCAGGAGCCGTTTCAGTAAGGTAGTTTTGTGCACCTGATTTTCAGCATATGATTAACCCCATAAAGTAGCTTTTTTACTGCACTGGGATTACTCAGACGCTCCAGTGACAGATATGAGCAACTGCAAGATCAAGTCCTACAATCTTGTATATTTCGTTTGTATAATATTATAGATACCGTCATATGTAAAGCTGTTGAATTATTTATTTCACAGTACATGTATTTTTGTCTCTGTGTGTTGTTACTAATTTATATCCTCAAACACTTCATAACTTTATATGTAAATACTTAATATTATTGCTCTTAAATGTATGCATCTTATGTTGGAGGAATGTTGCTACTTAAAACTTCAAATGGTATAACTCTATTGGGAAAAATGGCTTGTAAACTTGCATTTTTGTACTATGTATTTATAGATGTAAAACTGAATTTTAAAAAATGGCTTTCAGTAGAGAACATGCTTAGAAACTTATTTAAAACCTGTTTTGTTTATATATCATGTTGCTTTTGCACCTCTGTTTCAATGTCAAGCTGTTTCTTAAAAAAGAAAGTCTAAACTTTGGTTATATACTGAAGCTCCTGATGGGACAGTATTTGTTTCTATTTTCCAAACATATGCACCGGATAAATGGCAAAACACAACAGGATATTCTGTGCCACCTTTGACAGGTGTAAGTTGTTCACATGTTGACATTGTCATGTTATTTAAATGAGCTATTAAATAATGTCTTCTACACTGTCCCGGTCTCCTGCTTTCTGCATGTTCCTGTTCAGCAGTCTGACCTCGGCAGGACAGTACAGCGGTGGGTGGGAGCATGGCGGAAAACACGCCTCTTGCAAATCTGCCTCCTGAACCCCTAGCTCCATTTTCCTGCAATGAGTTTTGTTCTTTTGCTCTCCCTGCCCCGTTCCCCTTCTCCCATCCACTCCAATCCCAGCTCTGTTCTGCAAACCTTTGCCTTGGGCAAAGCAGCAGCCTCCAAGGGAAGTTACTAAAAGGTTTTCTGGGTAGGAAAGCTGGATGCCTTTCTCCGCTCAAAAGCCCAAGGCAGCAGTATTAGTGCATTTAAAAGATAACGCCAAGACCAGAAAGAGCCATTTCCTGCACAGAAAGTCAGAAGTTATAAAAGGGAGGCTGGGGAAAAGCCCAGCCTTACTCTTTTTGCTGAAAGGAGAGAAGAGCGTCCCTTGGCTTGGGATGCGGTCCCCTCCCTCCCCCGCATGTTGCTTCGACTTAGTGGTTGCAGAGAAAAAGAGCGAAAGCAAGTGACTGCCCTCCCGGCTTCAAGCTGGTTTTGTCCATGGAGAAACTGGTGTGGGAGTTAGCAAGTCCCAGAGGTGGAAACAGGCTGCACCAACCCTGCCTGAGAAAACAGCCTGAGAGGAGAGTAATAACATTTTCTAAGAGCCTGGCAGGAGGGAAACTCGGCATAAAATCCTCCTGCCGTTTGTTGGCACAACCTTTGGGTTTTAAATGGGAGCGGGAAGCAGCTTGTAGAAGCTGCAAAGCCAAAGCGTGGAGATCTCTGCTCTCCCTATAAAGGTTCTGTGGCATCACACGTTGTGCTTGCTGAATGTGTTGACTGTATTTGCATGTCCATGTCAGCTGATCCGATTGGGGTCTAATAAACTGCTCCAGATTTAAAGTATGGATATACTACTGAGCTTCTTTGTAAAGTGTTTTGAGATCTTCCCAAGGAAAGCACTGCAAAAGCAGTTGATGACATTGGTATTATAAATAATTAACATCTAATCTCCCTGTAATGAGCTATAATGAGACCTAACTAAAACTGTGTTCACTGTGTCAAAATGCTTGGCAATCATTGTATCAAAATAATGAAGAAGCAGCAGATTTGGGCAGAACCTTAGAGTCCTTTCATGGAGCCTACCAAGCACTGAACAACTGTCATGCAGCATTGCCAAGGGAAAATGGTGAAGAAAGGAGGGGAAATCATATACTCATAGCTACAGCACACACTTAAGAGCACTCTGACTGCTCTCACCCCATTGGCCTTGTGTAAAGGTTGATCTCTAAAGAGCAGAAATTGGTTCTTTTTGTTGGTATCATTATATATATAGGGGAAATATTCATCATGTTAATAATTATTAATAGCACAGTCTATTTGCAGTATAGCAATTCAGTGGACAGCTACTTCCAATGTTTTGCAGGGTGGCAAGTTCCCATCCTAGCTGCAAGAAATTAGAGTTTTTAAACAGGGACAGGGTTTTAGGTGAACTCTTTCTTTTAAATGTTAAGTACCAGAAGCAGAAGTTGCTTCGTACAGCATTCAGGCATGACAGGACAATTTCTTAGAGGGGTTTAGCTGCTTGCCTCCCACTGAAAGCAATAGGGGATGGGTTCCTCCTTATCTGCAATCTGGCCTCTTGTGACATCTTGCCAGGACTCACCAGGACAGACTTCTGCTGAGCTGCTCTGGGATGGGCTGTCTGACTTGGGCCAGACTCTTCCACATACTGGGATTAGGACTAATGCAAGGAGGCAAAGAAAGCAATTTTATCTCCCCTATCACAGTGCTGCCAGGAGCTTGGACTACATTTAGGCCATAGATGCCAGGTGTTGTGATTTGTCCTGATTTTTATGATCAGTCTCAGTAACAGGGTGAAAAATCACAGGTCTGTAATTTTCCTTTGTTTTGGTTATTTTTTTCTGTTTGGTGGGGGGGTGTGGTTTTTTGTTTTTGTTTTTTTCTTTTTTGGCATGTGTCAGATGGCAATCCTGGCTTCAGTGTGTGCCTGCTGCAGTGGTCCCACCTGCGCTGGTGAGCTAAGCCTGGTGGGAATGAGTGGGGAAACAGGGAAGGTGCCACAAGATGCTCTTAGCAGCTCAGGTCACCTGCATGCAGCTGGATGTGTAAAGGGGATGTACTGTTCCTCGTTATTTCAGCTCCCTCCTTTCACACCCTCTTGCACTCCTCCTACCCCACCTAAAAACATTAATTCGTGGGAAGGTCTTAGTTGAGCATCTGTCATGTTTGGTTCATGTTATCTGAGAACCCTACCTACCCAGTTTGTGCTTCTTCCTGCCGAAACCCTTCAGGTTTGCTGCAGCAGGGTTTGTTCCAGCCATGCCTCCTCCTGCCGCTGGCCTACTGCCAGCTGCAAAACGCTCATAGCACAGAAATGAGGTCACTGCCCTCTGCACTTTATTTTCTACCCTCCTTTTCCCTTTAAGCTGTCCAAGACAACCTATAGTCACTGGTATTGGGCTCTGCTCATACTGAGTCAGTTCTGCTCATCACTTTGGGGTACAGCAGAGACACATTTGGAGGTGAGGGGAGAGAAAGAAGGAGAGAAAGAAAATGGGGGTGGAGGCCAGCCAACACTAACAGTGAAAGCTCATCAGCATCTCTCACTTCTCTATCATAAGGACACATGCTTTGCAAACGCAAAACTTAGGCAGGGAACAGCTTTCTACAGACCCAGCCCAAAACGCAATCAGATATTAAGCACATCAAGATTTAGCCTTTTCCTTTCCAAAAACAATATTTGACCTTGCACTTGTTAGTGAGAGTCCTAAACACATCACAAAATAAAAAAAACAAACTGAAAATGCGTAACATATAGCTTTCTTTCCTCAAGGGGAAGAAAAGTGGTATGGAAAAGAATGGCGCATGGCAGAGGCTTCTCACAGGATTTACTGCACTCCTGGAAAGTGCTCAGCTCCCATAGTGTCAGAGGCTACGTGGGAACCCCAACAAAATACTAAAACAGAGCAGGTTTTTTTCTGCAAAGTCAGAACCAAAGATGTTTGTGCTTTACCAGCAGTCTAGCAGCACTGACTTTGCAAAATTAGAAACGTTATTTTTCTACCCACATCACTGCCTTGCTATTGCAGAACACCACCAATGTCTAATCCCTGCCCAACCCATAATAATAATAAATAATAGTACTACTACTACTACTACTACTAAAATAATAAAAAGTATCTGTAAAAAAAAAGATCCGAGTGACTCATTCCAAGCTAGACTCTCAACCCATGCTGCACGTCAAATGGACAAGTCCTATCTCTATCTTTAGACACCACCTTTGAATTGGGCCTACTTTTCCCTGGCTGTCACTTCACTGACAAACCACTAGCCTAAATAGCCTCCCCAGGCTGCACTGATGACAGGTCCCAGTCTTTCTATTTTCTGACACATTTTGTATTTATGGAGCAATTATTTTATGCACTTGTTGTACTTTGCATCGAGAATCAGGCAGGGATTCAGACCGCACAGGAAAGTGGGGTATGAGGATCTTAACAAACACCTAATTGTGTTTAGCACATTTGCCACCTTTAAGACTTGGGTAGATGGTATATTGTGAGTAACAGTAGCAGAGTTGGGGCAAGTGGAGGACTTCTCTTACTGACATGTCACCCTATATTACCTAGTCACGTTTAGGTAAAAGTGGGAGGGGACAAAGAAGGAGAGGATCTGCTGGGAGCACAGCCGGTTAGTTTTGTATTACCAGAAAGTAACAAAAACAACAGCAGTGGAGCAGGAGCCCAGACATACCAGCTCTTGCACTCTGAGTTATGAAAACAGCTCTGACTATAGCTCTGTCAACAAACAAGGGCTTTATTTTATTTTCCCTCCTTTCCTCCTACCTTGAACTACCTCCTCCCCCAGGGTGCAAAGTTCATCTGCAAGTAAGCTACTGCGAGGGCCCAGGGAGAGGGACAACCTCCTGCGGGAGAGACATGGGAGCAAGGGTGCTCGTGGATGTTGAAGTAAGGTCAAATGAACAAATCTAAACTTAGCCCATTCCAGATCGTGGCTGTTTCATTTTGCAAAAGTTTCTGCTTGCCTTGTCAGACTCCATGTTGTATTATCACTTCTGAGCGGCAGCATGAGACAAGGGCACGCAGGGGAAGGCAGGGCTGCACACATGCTTGTCTCCTTGCTGCTTCCTTGCGAACGACGTTTCCCAGCAGGGACAGTGCCTGGCCAGGGGGCACAACTATTCTAGCAGAGCCTCCCTGCTGCAGTTCTGCTGTGCAGAACATGGCACAGGCAGTCTTCCTCCAGCTCGCAGTCTTCTCCAACTGCTGTTAAGCTAACGAAGAGCAGCCCATTTGTGCCTACGCTGAGGTTTTTAATTACATAATTATGCCAGCAGTGACGTGTGATTTTTTTTCTCTCTCACTGACAGTGCTTTGTAGTTCAATGGGCTGATGCGTAGATGCTGAGGTTCCTTGGAAAAGCATCTTAGTGTGTGATGTCTCTGGAGGCCTAGAGCAAATGCTGGCTATATCATCTTCTTTCATATTTTCTTTTTGCCTGCAGCTTCTGTTTATTGCTGCTTTGGCAGCTGAGCCCTCACCATTTAGCCCCAGCAAGGGAATAGAAAAAGAAGAGCCGCAACATGTCGCTGGTAGCAGGGTAATAGCAACTGTGGAAATGTATGGCAGGATCTGAGGGCTGAAGGTTGCATGTGGCACCCCTGTGATAAAGCAATAATCAACTTTTCAAGCTCAGTCAGTTAGGTCTTTTTTACTGGGTGCAAGTTATGTGATACATAGCAGATGTAGGAAACAAGTCTTCACCTTGAATATTCTGTGTGGCATAAGCAGGCAAAAATAGCCTCTGCTTTCCAGTTGCAAGGAGTGAGGAAAACGCACACTCAGCCTGGCTCTCGTAAGCACGTCCCTTCACTACCCCACTTTTGGATGGTCGTACCACACATGGCTGTGGGAAGCAGTCCGTCTCAATGACATTTTCTTCAGCTTCACAGATTTTTCTGGAGGAAATAGCTGCTCTCTGCAGCAATAACTTTGCTGCCTTTCTTTCCATCTCCACTCCTGGAGAGAGCGGTGGGGTGAAATTAGCCATGACAGAGAAAGGCTCTTAAGGAATTTAGATAGGTCAGCAGAAGTGGAAAGCCAGGATACATACTGCAGCAGGACATGCATTCTGCAAGGATAAACTGAGATTTGCAGCATTACCCTTTGCTTCTGCTAATACCTGGTCTCCAGTTTTGTTCAGCTGGAACTTTCAGCCTTGAAGTCATTTGTATTTGTTAATATATGTGCAGGGCAAAAGCAAAGGTTTTTACAATGGAATTTTCTCTAAAGCTGGTGTAATGTAACAGCTGCAAAATCTGAACTGGAAGAAATAATACATAAAATGCTGAGTTTTAAAACCAAAACTTCTTCTGGTGAGCAACATTTGCACTACTTGCCATTTTACCAGGAAATTTCCTTTTTAGCAGAAAAAGATGTAACATCTTCTCAATCAATGCGTTGTATAATGTAGACAATCTCATGCGCTGAAACTCCGGACACCAAGATACCCCATCCTGACAGGTTCATGGGATCACAGGATGGTTAAGGTTGGAAGGGATCTCTGGAGGTCACCCGGTCCAACCCCTTGCTCAAGCAGGGCCACCTAGAACCGGTTGCCCCAGGACCATGTCCAGATGGCTTTTGAATATCTCCAAGGAGGCAGACTCCAAAATCCAATGAAGGTTAAATTTTTTCCAGTTGGAAGAAGATACCCAGGTCCACTGGACATACCAAAACACTTCTCTTCTAATGGCCTTAAACAAAATGAATTTTGCACGCTTGCAGATGAAGGCATTACTGATACTGACCACAAAAAGCTTGCCCTTGGAATACTCTGATACCCTTTTGGATCTTATTTTTGGATTTCTCAGAAAAAAAGAGGGAGTGGTGGAAGAAAAAGGGGTCCTTGCTAATGTAGGAAGCAAGCATATTCTTCTGATAGAAATGAATAGATGTGAAGGGTTCCTAAAGGTGCAGCAGGACCATGTAGAAAACAGCTACCCATATAAACATTTCATTTTGAATACTAATATGCTTTGGCATCCAGGAAAATTGCTCAGCACTTTTCATACTTTAAATATAATTCCTATTGCTAATACGTAAAATCTCTGTGGAGCCATCCTTGCTTACACAGTTTTGGAGAGTGACTAGAGATACCAAAAAATGATTTCCCAAAAGGTTTGTAAAACCATTACTTAAATTTAGGGCTCAGTTCAATAAAGAATTATGCTGTGTTAAGGTTTCTATGGAATTTAGTCATAAAAAGTTCGGACTGTACGAAAAACTAATTAATTCTGTGGTTTTGGTATTCATTGAAGCCTCCTTCCCCTGTGCACAAATAGCTAACATTATGCCCTGAAGGACGTGCATGCCAAAAAGGCGGAAAAGGATATTCTGAGCTCAAAAGACTATAGCACAGTAGGTCTATTAAAAAAGGGAAGTTTCTCAAATAGTTCAAAAGATAATAGAGCTGCCTACAGGCAGTTTTAACTTGCATTCTGGTCAATTATAGGGATTTATGCAACTATTTCTTACACTGGTTAAAATAAATACTTACCACATCAATCTGGGCTACCTATGGTACCCATGTAGCATCTAGGGGTGAAATATGCTCAAAAAGAAATTAGGAACTTTCAGTACATACATTAAGCTCTTGTAGTGCCTTCCCATGCAAATATTTGACATGTAAATAATGTTAGCAGTTACAAAGATTTTTCTGAGACTTCATAATGTTCACCCAGATCACCTGAGATTCTTGAAAGAGCTTGTTAAAAATAAGAAAAAAGCTGACAAATGTTCCTTAAAAAAATAAACCACCTGAGCTGAAGGCAGTGAAGGCACCAAAACAGGAGGTATTTTTCTAATGCATTGGTTCCATTTCTGCCACCAAAACCAAAGTCCTCTACTCACTGCAGCTCTTAGCAGGAAACATTTCTAACCTGTGCATGGAGGAAAATCTTCCCCTGAGCTGATACTGACCCATACATTTGCTTCGTGCTGCCCACATTCTGCTGCTTGGATGTAGCCCACAAATATTGTTTGAATTGCAGCCTGGCTCCTATAGCCATGAGAAAAATCTTTGAATGACAAGTAACTTGTCTATTGAATTGAACCCTTATCTTCATAGAAATAGGAATGTTAAAAAAAAAAAAAAAAGGAAAAAGCCACCACCCTTTCTTTTCATTTTAAAGAGTGACTTTTTTTTTGCGGGGAAATAATGTTATTTTGCATTTCACACCAAGAATGCCAGCTGCCAGGAACAGCAGATAGACAAGGCGAAGTATCCAATACTAGTGCAAGCAACTGTGCTCATAAAAAGTATCTAAAAGGCAACTTCTGAAAAAGGGGAAGCTTCAAATTACAGGTGAGGTGGGTTTGGGGTTCTTTTTTGCTATTTTTAGACACAGTCTTTGTTTCAAAGACATCTGTTGGAAGCAAAATAACCAAACTGACTTGCACAACCACGCGGTTCTTTTTTTTTTTTCCTCTTATGGCTGTATGTTTTCTCTGTTACATACCAAAGACCATTAGTATCACTAAAGGAGCTGAATGCAATTTCTTAAATAATTCATGTGACAGATTGCTTGCTTGAATCAGTTTGAGTTCCTTGAGATGTAGTATTTTTTTAAAAACAGAGTTGGTGCTCTGCACAGATTATTTAGTATCACTTAAGAACTTTACAAGCCAGCTTCTTCTATACTTGTTTTTAATGGTAGGGCAAAATGTAAGAAGTTTAAAAACTTGACAAAATACACCAATCAGAAATACTGCCACAGACCGTTAAAACATTTCTTGCATACTGGCAAAATGTGGCTTGCAAGGCAGCTATCCATCTTTTTTGGTGAGAAGCTGCTTTTCTTTTCAGAAGGCTCACAAGATAGCTATTAAAAAAAAAAAAGTGAGATACTAACTCACTTTCATGAATCCAACCCTTATTTTCCTATCTATGGTTACATGCCCAAATATTGGTGTATATACAACTTTCTTCCCTCTGTGAAATTATTTGAAAGGCACGGGTTTACAACTTTTTTTTTAAAAAAAGGCCCAGCATTTATTTTTTTGCCAACAAATCTTTGCAGGCATGACATTTGCATTAGCAGTAAAAATATTGCAATAAATCTTCACCTCACAAAGCTTTCTGTAACCATCTGTCAGGAAATCTGTATTAGCCTGGAGTAAGCATCACTTCACGTATACTTTTTTCCTTACTCTAAAGTTTAAAAATTTCAGTTTTCATGATAATGTGAACTCATTTCATTAGATAAAAATTAGGAAAATATGACTGCACACAGGGCTGTTCAGCTAGTACATTTCAGAGTTAGGCTTTAAACATCTGATTTATGGTGATCGGCTATCTCGATCCCGGCAAGCTGCATATCCAAACCTTTCCTTTCAGAGTTTCAAGACATTTGCCATTGCTGGCAGGAACAAAGGTGGTTGTAATTCATGGGGTGGGAGAGGAATGGGCTCCTCGGCCCCGCAGTCTCCTTCCATCAGCACAACCACTGGCCTCATCGGCTGGAAACCCACTGCCCCCAGTCTCCATAGAGTTCCCAACCCGACAGGAAATTACAGTGTTGATGGTTTCTTTTTTCTACAGTGACATCAAACATTTATAGTGACACATATAAGAATATATTATATATTTATATAAATATATAAAATATTTATATAAAATATATAAATAAATACATATACAAAATATGGCATTACTTTCCAGAGAGATGTTACATTTCACAGGCCACCTTTCCTTATCCAGATTTCATTGTCATACAGAATTTGTCATGAAGTTCAGTAAACAGTCAAAAAAAAAAAAACCACCGTTGTCAAAGTCTTCCTTATGTAAAAGCATCACATACCAGAACAAAACCAAATCATTTCTCTTTTGATTAAAAAGACATGTAACATCATGGCAGACAGTTGGTTTAAATATTTAAACCCGATGGTTCTTATTATATGCTTAGATACAGGCAAATCATTTCTACCAAAGTCAAAGCAAGCAACAAGTGTGTGTAGCATAAATGAAGCGTGGGGGTCTCAACACCCGGGTCCACGATCCCCCCATCTTGTCGGCTTCGTTTTAAACAGGAGTTCCTCATACAGAGTATGTGCTTTGGTAGAGTGTACCAAGACAACACAGAATAGATACAGCTTTTCAAAATAAATAAGCAAGTAGAAAGGGCGGTACTGTAATGGCAGTTTTTGTCCATGAATATTCTGTATTAGTGTGAGCAGGGAACAGAGGAAATGTAAGCCCTGTTGCACAAACTGAAGCGAAGAACAGACAGAAGAATGCTTTACTGAGAGCTTCAGTGCAACTGTTATCCTTTCCAGTGGCATAATTCAGTGATGGGTACATTAGAAATACCAACAAAATAAAATAATAAAAAAAAAAAGAAAAAGATTATCTTGGTATTTGTAGTTACTTCAAATAACAAAACTTAATCTCTTCTGGAAACACTTCCTTCACTCCACAAATTCATTTCTATTATCTAGAATAGGTCAGTGTGTATGCATATGGATCTATACATATTTGTAAATCATTCCATACCCTTACTTTCTCTTTGCATACAGAAGTATACACTACAATTATTGTGTAGTATTTGGTATTCACAAGTTACATTTAAATAAAGTTTATTAAAAAACAATTATATTAAATACAAACTAACAGAATATTCATAATATATTTTACAGAAAAAATAGCCATGTCTTTATTTTAGAAATACGTTTCTTTAAAAAGTTCTTTGAGATTTTTATAAAACCTTTTACCCGTGAAGATAAGTTTCCCGTCAGACCTGTAAAAAAAGCTTAACTTTTAAATCCTTGTGGGTTTTTTTGATTTTGTTTTTTTTTTCTTTAATACTTTTACAAGCTTACAATCTATAAATTCTTTAAAATAAAAAAACAGTATCTTTCGGGATCAAATTGGTCACAGGCCATTCTTTAAAAAGTCAGTGGAGACTCCCTGAATCCATCCTGAAGCGCCTCTCTCTCTGGGTATCAATAGTGCAGGTTTACGTGGGAAT
>NW_008823961.1:875127-885084 GCF_000699105.1 Pygoscelis adeliae
GCAGCTGCAGCAGCGTCTGCAGAGGCTGCGACTCTCCATCCGCCGCAGGAGGCAGCGCTTGTTACTCCATGCGCAACACAGTCCACAGTGTTTGCCCAGCCCCTCCAAGGTCTCTGCGAGGTCCAGAGGCCACGCACAGATGCCAGAAGAGCTGGCACCCAGCCCTCATTTGCTTTCCAAGTTATAGCAGTGGACATCTCCTTTTCCCTTCCCATCATACCCAGGAAGTGGCTGTCCGTATTTATCCACGCACCAGCAGTAACCTCTCTTTCGGCCTTTGGATGGGCGACACTGGAACAGAATAAAAGACCCAGTTAGCATTATTTTTGTTTTCTCCGCTCTTAGTGTTATATAGCAGGGATTCCTGCTCATTTGACAGCCGCACTTCCGTATCCTGGCCATATCTGACAGAATCAAACAGAATATTTATTACCACTACAAAGTGTCACAATAAAAGCTTACCTGCTCTGCCTGTCAACCCCTTTGGGTCTAATTAACTCCATAATAAAACTGCTCTGAGAGCCACCAGAAAAAAAGCCTTATGAACTACTCCCTATTATATTAGGCAGCACAGTTGACCCCTTTGAATACCAGGACTACTTGTAACAGTACAGGCTGACGACTGGGACCCATCTTTGGAAAAGGAAATTAACAGATTTGTTCTACACCAAAGCACAGGTCCGGCAAAGACAGCCATTGCAGCAATAAACACCCTTGGCTTGCATCTGTCTGCTGGAGGAATTTCAATACTGTAGTTGACATTTATTAACAGATACATAATCCTTCTGTAATGGAGTTATCACTTCAACAACTGCTAAGTGTACTAGAACTTTACATGTATATTTTCCTATAAATAAGGTTGCTTATATACTAGTCTATAACCTATGTCAGCTTTAGAAGTTGTCTGGTGGAATTTGCCAGCAATGCTGACCAACCTGAAACTACCACTAGACGGGCAACGACACTGAACTTCTTTAGAAACAGTAATGCAGTAAAAATTCATTATAAAGTCTAGTACATACTAAGTAAGTAATGCTCTCCCCAAGGAACCAAGAATGGCAAAAACTAGACTAAAGGAGATGACATGCTGCACATTGCATTCAATATGCAACCCTGGACACAGTTACATACTGTGAACCTCTGGGACCCTGCAAGGTTTTCACCCAATCAAAAGACATGTGTCTCCAGGACACTGATTATCTCACTAGGTTTGCCACGGTCAACCTCATTGCCAAGACATAGCCTCCATGTCAGCTCAAGTTTTGAGATTTGGTGATACAGGACTCACTGTATCACAAAAAGGTGATAATGCTAACGCTAACAGAGGTGGCTCTTCAGTCAGGACACTTACAAAGAAGGCGGTGACACAAACATACTTAGCTTTTCAAAGACTGAGGTTTCATCTGTTGCATTGCCAACATGAAGGAAGTTAGGCTAGACTGAAGCCACTTACGGCCCTCAACACTGTGAAGGCTATCTTGCAAGCAGAGCAAATGCTGCCTCCGAGATCACACTCACAGCAATTCATTTCAGAGGTTCAGACTGGTACAAGTCAGGTAAACTTCGCCGCTACCGCTCAACTACTTCTCCAGAGTCTAATAGGCGTGTCCCCATCTCCCATGTGGGTATGGCAGTGGCTCACTAAGCTAAGTGTCTTTTCCATGTGCAGGTATGAAAGGAAACATCAAGCAAGTGTTGGGCTTCACATGCTGCCCAAAGTGCCTTCCACATCTAGTTTAGGACCTCAGGCGAAAGGGTGGTATTTCGGACAGAACTGTGAATATGGGTCACTCCTGGGACAGCCTGCACCAGCACATTGGCCCCTAAGCCAACTAATTTGTGGCAGCATGGAGTAGGGTAGACAGTCTTCACTGAGAACTTGCGAAAGAGAGGTGGGAGCAGATCATACATTAGACACGAATTTCTGAATAAGTTTCCATCTTGTTTATTTTATTTTAGAGTAAATGAAGTAATGTTAATCACCGTAACTGCCAATTAATCTACCCTTGTGATATATTTTTGAGTAACAAGCCCAATGCAGAAATAATACAATGCGTTCTCTTCTCTGAATTTGCAGTCCTTCTGTATTAGCCCTATGCAAATGGACGGCAGCAGGATGACAAGATTAAGCTTAAAGTACATATCAGCTTATTTTAGGAGATAGTGAAGAAGTTCAAACCTACTGAGAGAACAGCTACATTAATAATTTGCTAAACTACGTGGTTAGCTGCATTTGAGTTCTAGTTACCTGTTCAGCTGGTTTTCGTACTAGATCTTTAAACGTAAGTTACGTTTATTGTCTCAAAAGCGTGACTAGGGCTTGCGTGTATTCTCCAGGATTTCCATGAATGGCTGCTCAAAGTCCACTGATGTCAATGGGAAATTTTCCTTCATTTTTGGTGGCAACGGGACTGGCCTCTAGCTTAAGTAGTATTAACATTTAGTGACTTAAATTCTTCATGCTCAAAACTGAGGAATTCATAAACAACAGCCTTTGCACAATTTAAATTTTACAGAAAAGGAAACTGAGGCAGCAGTTCTTGAGTTGTTTTTCCCAAAACAGCAGGCACAGATGGAACCCGAATTAGAGCACAGGTCTTCTGGCTGCCAGCCTGGTGCTCCGGCAATGAAACTACACTTCTGCTAATAATAGTAACACAGCCTCCTCTTTTAGAAGTACTATATGAAGTATGTTACACAACTCTTGCTGATTCATAGGCTTGCATCACTCTCAAAACAAATGATCAATTAAAGTTATCTCATGTTGTTGGAGGTTTTGATTGCTTTTTACAGTTGCATAATCAATTTTTGGAATTAACTACAACATGAAGTTAGTCTGCAGGAGCACCTTCCCTACTACTAATATTTTTTTATTTCTTCTAGACAACCCATTTGGAAAACGAAACCCTTAGATTATTCCACAGCTGAAATAACGCCCTGTGAGGAAACGATTTACCTTTTCCAATATGCGATTTTGTACTACCCGCTCAGCCACGCTGTCAATAGTAAAGCACTTCTGATTCAAAAGTGATGCTTTTATCCTGAAGCAGCTAGCTTGCATTCCCCACAGAAGTGGTGGACAGTTCATATGGAAAAAAAAAAAATATATAAATATCCGTTCTTCTGAATTTTGTACTCCACATATATTTCAAGGCTCTGCCCAGCTCTTCTGTATGACTTCAGAAGTCCAAAAAGCTGGAAAACTGCCCAAGTGGTGGAGCCAGTAATTACTTCTGATAGAAACACCAGCTGCCAGCTTCCATGCCACCTGCCCCTCTCCCTTCCACAAAGAAGTGCCACAGAGGCATTCGTGGGGCACAGCAAAGCATATGGTATCCCACTGAATTCCTGGTCAGCCCAGAGGTCTCCGTGGAGCTACAACTGTGGTCTCCTGGAACAGACTGCAGACAGCATTGATATATACCTCGGGCCGTTTTGGCTCCCGCCAA
The DNA here is from genome assembly GCF_000699105.1 of Pygoscelis adeliae. Classification (NCBI taxonomy): domain Eukaryota; kingdom Metazoa; phylum Chordata; class Aves; order Sphenisciformes; family Spheniscidae; genus Pygoscelis; species Pygoscelis adeliae. The sequence goes on from NW_008823961.1 coordinate 878,577, forward strand.
GCCCAGCTCTGTTTTCAGTGGAACGATGCCAGCTCACATATAGGTGAGTATCTGGCTCCGGTACACAAATATGGGGCAATTCTAGTAATTGCCCCATATAATAATTCTAATTTCATCAAAACCTTTTTTTCCATGCTTGAGGCAGAAAAGTGCCTGTATCAACCTATTCCACACAAATATACCTATATGCCACAGTTGAATAATACAACCTTACATGTATGATTTATTAAGACAAAGAATTCTAAATTTTAATAGGCTCGATTTTTAAAAAGTTTATATATAAGCACAAGGTGTGAAATATTTTTCATGTTATATCTTGACAGATAAATTTATGTTCTTAAAATTGTTTCACATATGCAAATTACTCCCTATGGTTGTTCCTGAAAAGTCAATTTCTAAATATCCACAAATGTCTTGAAAAGTAACTGCTTTCAACTTGACTGGAAGAGCAGGTGACCAGGAAGGCAGAGTATATTAACACGTGAAGTGCCTCCTGAATGAGTTTTAACGGTTTCCAGGGTGATCATAATTTATCAGATTCCTACCACCACACACCTATCTACATTATCATCCTAGGCAATGGTTTTGGCAGCTGTTTCCGGAATTAAAAATGCCTAGTTCACACTCATTTTTTGATGGATTTACTATCTATTTCCTAACGTATTATTCTCAATTTTGTTGTCAGAACAGAATATAATTGAATTACAGATTGAATGCTGCTAATAATAGCAATGAAGGAAATTAATAAAATAGCCCCGCATTCTGTTAATGAGATTAGACACCTGTTCATGGTGCCTAAAATATCAGACCTACATGTTGACGCTCCAAAAAGAAAACCGAACAAACACAATTGTTGCATTGCCTTGTGGACAGTGAATTCAGTCTGGACAGCACTCACTCACTTCTCAAACTGACGCTTTTTTCTAGAGTTAATTCTACAAGGGCAACTCAAATACATTATTTTTGGTTTGTATGTTGTTCGTGTGAGAAGCAGCCTGCCTCTGTAAGCTCGACCTATGAAGGCCTGTTCCCAGGGTTGACTGAGGTTTATTTACAGGAGAAGCACTCCAACTGCATTTCATGTAGAATATTTACTCACATGGGCTCCAATTGTGGGTATCTCCTACGAGATCCCAAGTTGTCTTGAACTACCATTGAAACTACTGGACCTGTGTAAATTGGCACAGCACTTGACAAGGCTGGCCAGGTATGAAAGTGCCCCTTCATCCTCAACGTTTGCTGACTGGACGGGCTGTTGCACATAGCGCAGGAACCGTTCCTAAAGCAGTTTGAAAGTCTCCAGGCAGCAGAGACACTACACAGAGGGCAGAAGCGTGTCTTTGCTCTGTACCAACACCTTATTCTTGTAAATCAACTTCTAGGAACAAAGACTAGGTAAGTGTATTATCTGTCTTTCCTATTTTCCTCTGGATTTCCTTTTTTTCTGCCTCAGTGGCAGAACTATGACTGCACTTTACAGTCATCCTTTAAAGTAAGGCACTTTAATACGTGCTTACTGTGGATCTGATTTACTACATACACATGTCAGAGACTGTGTGCAAACCACCACCTTTTTGCTGGTGAAGCAAAAACCTCGGAGTCTAAAGACAGATGAAAGGAAGATCTACTGAACAAAGTAAATACCAATCTGCGGTCTCCTGTAATACCTAGAGAAGGAAAAGGGCTACAGTATGCTTGTGTGCCTCGAACGCAGTTAAATGATGTGCTGCTCTAGAGTAGCTAAGCAAATGCTTTTATGGCACAGGCACAAAGCACGGTCCTAGCCTCACTCCACATAGCAGTCCGATGTATTTTCTAAACAAACGCAGACCGAGATGTGAGCATTGCTCTCTGCTAGTTTACACGCAGCGGGACATGAATGACACAGGCTTCTCAAAACTCCAGACAACAAAAAGAAACTCTGCCCCTGCTTGGGAGTTGCCACCACCTGCTCGGGAAAAGCTGGGGAGCGTAGCATGCACCGAAGGTCAAACACCACAGTCAACGCTGGGCTGACGGCAGAAGGGAAGGCTGGAAACCTCACCCCTATTACAAACACCCCACCTGACACTGCCAGCTTAATGCAGAGCTCCAGGGAATACCTGAAAGGGAAAGATTGTTTCTAAGAAAGCTGGAAGCCAAAAAATGGAAAGATACCATTCCTAAAAAAAGGTTGCCTGGTCGAGTTTGGCCTCTCACTTCCAACCAGTGAACTGCATTAGCTAGTAACACAAAGTCAGCCGCTCCTTTGGTTATCAAGAGATAGAGAGGCTGACTCGTGTAAACCCAAATGGGAGAGACAAGATGGTCCACAAACAAAATCTGTCCTTACAGAGGGTTTGCCTTGAGGAAAATCTTAAAGAAACTTTTGAATTCAGGAGATTTTGGAATTATACCAAGCAACATATTTGGAGGCAGGTCACTAACTAAACACTGGAATTAGATGGGACATGCACACTAAGCAAAGAACCTGGCACGTCTTACACTTCCCCAAGTTCCTGAATGAGCTTCAAGGGCAACACTGAATGGAGAATGCTGCCGTAGCTCAACCCGACACAACTAAAGCATAAATACCTGCAGTTCAGGTTTGCATTTGTCAAGAAAGGTCACAACCCCAGAACCAAAGAGGGCTGAGAAGCCATCCTTGCTGCAGAGTAACTCCTAGATATATCACTTTCACGATAACATGACCTGGATTTTGGAAATGATCTGTGTGGCACATAAAGGACAGATACATGCCTTTTTCAAGTTGCTTTTTGTAATATGATCCAGTGCCGTTCTTCTAGGAACTCTCAAGCAGCTATTTACAATTCAAAGCATTGATCTATTGCAGTCATATGGTGACTGCAACATTTAGCTCTGTGGGTTATTACAGAGGCACTGCTTTTTTTAAACCAAAGGGCATTAGTATCTAGGACACCAGCCAACCCATGTGTGATTAGGTATGAAGTTTCTCAAATGAATCTGTTGTCATGACCAACAAAAAATAAAAACACTGTCCCCGCTTGACAAGGTTCAGCACTATCAGATCAGGTCCTAAAACTGGAAATGAACTAGTTCCCCTGTAAAATGATACATAATGCACCTTGTTGGCAAGATCCTTCAGCAAAGATGCAGAAAAGGTGAAGTGCATTCATTGAAGTGATCAAGGCTGTACTTACTTGCTTTTTCTTGTAGAACCCCTTCTTGTCACAATTTGGAATATGAAAACCCCTGGGACTCAAGACATTCAGGATCTTTAGGTGGTTTAAAGTGTCTTCCATTTCTCTACGACAGGGACCCTGTTAATGAGCATGTTTTAGAAAACACAGATGAAACTTCATTCCCAAATGCTGTCTTTCACACAAGATTTATTAAATCTTTACAGGGCAAGAAGCACAAACCCAAACAAATCCATTAAAACAAAGGGAGGGCTGGATATGTCAAAAGGCAGATCGTTCACAGATAAAATTCTGACTTTCTGCTTCATTCAGGACAAACCAATTTCTAAACACTGAAGGCCCTGTGCTATGCTGAGGCAGAGTGGCATTTCCAGTTGAAATCACAGCCACATATACCTACAGGAAGGCTTAACCAGTATGTAAATCAATCACATATAACATAACTTAGGTTTGGAAAAGCTGGTCTTGCACCAAGTGGGAAAAGAAGAAGGTAGGCAACTGGAAATACACCACTTGGTAGATTTTCCCTAATGCCATTTGATTTTTGTGATTCTGCTGGATTTAAGAGCTTAAATGAAATAGATTTAATTGAAAGCAAGTAGTTTGGCATAATGTGTATATATATATATAAAAATACTGCAACTGTGGACAACAATTCCCAATTTCAACTGGACCAAATGAATGCAGCCATGCAAAGGAATGGTTGCACACAACATTCTCATTAGATAAGTATGTCACTTTTTGCCTCACTTTCTCCATGTGCAAAAGGCTGACAACAATGTAGTGAGGATTAGCTCTAGGACAATGAGCCAAAAAGAACTTCCAGAAGCACTTTTAAGAGCATGTCTCAAACGCCAACTAATTATTTCTTACTGCAGCCCCTCAGGATAAGGGAGTAAAGCATTACGAGCCCCACTCTGCAGTCAGAAAACCAGAGGCGGAGGAGTTCACATTTTGCCAGAGGCCAAGAAGGCAGTCAGTGTCAGCAGTGGGATCAGGATTCAAGAGTTGCAGCCTACAAACTCTGTGCTTAGCTACACTCCTGTCTGGGCACATTACTGACTCAGTCCAGCAGCCCACTTCTTCAGCAGAGACCCGAAAAAATTCCTTTGCATGATTGCATGGGTTTAAAATGTTTAAGTTGCTGTATCAACACAAAGATGCATTTTGTGCAATTTTTAATTAGTGAAGTAATGACATTTAAACTTTCAAGTGGTAATATTAATAGTTTGCTCATGTAAAGTGCCTTTCATGTGCGTGTCTGAAAGCATACAGACTCCACAGTGCTACTGGAGTTTAAATTTTTTTTTTTGGTTAGCAAAGACCTTCCTTGCTGCTTTCATATGTTTTCTTTCAGTATCAATCTCACAAGCTCTAAACATGGCATTTTAAATTGCTGCTCTTATTGGCAGTTCCTTAAAAAACCAAAACTGCTCAGACACGCTGACTGCAAATCACACACGTTCAAAGATTTGGTCCCGAGTTAGGCCTACAAAAAGACCAACGGCTTTTTTTTTTTAATTCTCATTTTGAAGCAGGCTTCCAAAGTAAGAGATATCAATATCAAAAGCTAACATGCAGACACAGCTAGAAGAGCATTTGCTGACAAAGGCACCTGTCCCCAATGGACTTATTTCTGGTTCTTACAGACACCAGCAGCCTTGGTAAGTCAGTGCGCCTTTGCTCATGGGGCCCAACTACCATGTAAGTGAAATGTTCATCCTAGTTAAGACCAGGACCCTATTTCCTCAGAGCTACCAAAGTTCATTCTCTTACTGTAGGCAGTTTACTTCACATTTTTGGGAAGAGGACATGCTGGAAGGCAGATACTGAAGTGTTTTTGCTAGATGGCTGGACATCAGTGACAAACTAAACATGCAGCTTCACCACCCTTGCTGTGTTAACTTGGAGGCCACACGCTCTTCAGACACAACTTTCCACCTCATACAGGTTTCAAAACCTTTTGCAGATGGGAAGCCATGTCTGTTTTCACCACGACTGTTTTGATGAAACTCCAAAGTATATCCAGACATATTTTTTAGGCCGTCTGGCACAGGCACAAGGATAAACACTAGGTTATCAGCCAGGATGTCCAGGGAGAGGAATTATTCTCCCCTCAGATTCACCACACTCCAGCTGCCCTGCAAATCCACTGGGCACAGTCAGTAGGAAGCAATGGCAGCTCATGTGCCCGGGAGACTTTGCATTTACGCAGCAGCACCACGTGACGACTACAAGCAGAGGCAATGTTCAGCATGTCATGCAAACAATGACTGATCAGTCAAGATCCTAATCCTGAACGTAGCCTAAGTTTATGTCCCTTGATTTGTGCTGTGGAGTGTGAACACAGTGCCACTACACTGAATGTGAAACATCTTTTTTCCATTATTGCAACCCAATAATGCTGTTTGCAACCAAATTTAATTATGACACTATTAAACCTGTCCCAAGTCCACTCACACAAATGTGTGATAATTACAGGGGGGAACAAGAACTTTCGATCTCTAAGAAATGACTTAATGAAAATCATACTTGTATCAATGTAAACATCATTGCATTAGGCCTCCGTGTTTTCTGAACATGATCTGCTTGGTCTGCTGATTGTCTGCATTTGCAGATCCAGTAGTTCTACTGGTTAAACAGCCAGAATGCCCTAAATGGCTACAACAATTACCACCATTTAGTTATTTAGTTTATTTATTTATCTTGTCGTATGCACAACATACACATGCACACTCACACACTAGGAAATGCCTTTCCATTTACAAAAGTACTTACGTATTCAGTCTCTTGTTTGGATTCAGAAGAGAAGTTCAGTGTATCCGTACTCTGCGAATCATATTCCACTTTATAGCGCTGCGTATTTTTGGCTTGCACTTTCCTGATGATATCTATTTTGATGTGTGGTGGATGCGATTTGGAATCTGGCACCCTGTGAGAGTTTGGGATGGCCTGATTTTCTATGCTGCTGGTACTCTGGTCTTCTTCTTCTGAATCACTGGAATTTCCTTCGAGAAGAACAAACGCAGTGAAGAGACAATGTTAATCAACTGCCAGCTGCGTCTGGAAGGGCAACAAACCACTAGATTAGTCTACATGCTTAACTTTCCTTTACAAAATAGCGATATATAAAGAGATGAACAACTTAGCATTCTGCACGCATCAGCACCTTTGCTGCCGAACGATGACTTTCGTAACCGAAGCATCCCCTCGCTCCCGGAAGCCTCGCACGGTACCCCACTGCACCGCCGTGCTGGCTGCCCAGCACCTGAAAACTAGCTACCTCCACTTCGCTGCAAGCCACCACCGCCCTGGTTTCTCGCCCCTCGGTGTCCGCTGCAGTTTCG
>NW_008823961.1:885200-888273 GCF_000699105.1 Pygoscelis adeliae
TGGTCTGGTGGGTGCTTCTCTGTCTTCCCCAGGAATGTTTTTTGTTTTTTTTGTTTTTTTTTTTTTTTTTGAAATAAAGAGGCGTTAATACATAAAATCTACCACGCTGAGCTTCATGGTTCTAGTTAGCTATCTTAAACAGTTGTTCTTTCTTAATTTTATTCAACATGCAGAAGAGGAAAGAAAAAAAAATAGCACGTTTTCATTCTTCTGCTATTAAAATCAGAAACATTTCTAGGTGTACGAAATACACTTTAAAGGCAATGGACAAAAAAACGCCATTCATTCTGTAATGGTGTCAAAGGACAAATATCTGCTTTCATTACAAGCTTCGAAAATATTTTCTCTTTAAACTACCATCCACAAAAATACAGGAGAAGCACATTTTCCAAAATACTGCATAAGCCCAGTGTTCCTGTACTTTCTGAGGTATTTGTCTACACTGCACTTCTCCCTCTTAGGAGACTCCTGCAGTGTAACTGTAACTGGCTGCATTTCCTCCAGGGAATTTTTCAAGTTTGGATATTCCTATCAGCTAAGTAGCTAAGTCCCACTGGTTGCTGCCTTGGCTGCTGGCCACTTTTTTTTTTTTCCTTCCCCTAAGGGAATCATACTGGGAGTGCACAATGATAACTGATGTGCAAGGAACATCCTGGAAATCTGTATTAAAATTGTACGTGATGGCTCACTGAAAAACCACAAAAGCCAAGAAATTCAGTGCTAAACCTGAAAGCCCATGTTCACGTAGCCCATTGACTCTAAATACTTCAACACGGGCAGTATAGTGGCACTGCCAATACACAGGAACAGGGGAGGAACACCAGGAGGAGGAGGGATCCGAGTTAACATCTTGGTACCGGTGGTTTTAGTGTAGCCACTGCTGGCAATGGACATAATTGACCAGGAAAATCCAACTCCCAGTGCAAATGGATTAAGGAAGTTTAAGTCTTAAGTCTAAATTTCCTGGCTTTTGTGGGTTTAACTCAGACTCTCAGCGGTATTTGAACATATTTTTGGTGGTTTAATGTCCTGTTTCTAAACAGTGATGGGATTTTTTTTTCCACATTCTCAATGAAGTTTGCAAGAAATGATACAACAAAATGTTTTAAACCTGAATCTCCTAAATATAAAGACGATGCCTACGAGGTTTTCTGCAATCAGTCCAGTTCATTAGTTTGCCTCCTCTACCAAAAATAAGTAGAAAATATTCTTAATGTGCATTAAATAATTACCAGGCTGGTCATTTCAGTTTAGATAGACCACCACATTTCAATAGCACTTCTTACACGTCAATTCAGAACGGTCGTAATGCCACATTTTAAACTGTAAAGCATATTTGATTAACTCAGTTTCACAAAACTTGGTGCCATGTTAGCTTTAACAGAAACAAAGCTGCTGAGAGTTAGTTGCTCTCTTTTAAAAAACAGGTTAGAAGGGTTGCACGTGCACACTGCTCCTTAACACTTTAGTGCCCCAAAAAAATGAACTGGAAAGTAAGTCAGGCCTACTACATTTGCTGTTAAGATGCTACTGTAATATACACCACCCCATACCAACTTCTAGCAATTTCTGTAAACTAGGAACGACCAAAAGTGTAGCACGTGACGCAGGACCTAGCTGTATGTAAGGGAGATGATGTGATCCTGCCCGGGGAGGGTGTGTAGCAGTGTTGGATTTAGAGTTGAAAGTGGAGCCGTTCCCATAAGGAGGTGGGCACTACGTGTCACCCAGGTTCAGCGTACTTCTTCCTTCTCACACCCCAGGTTTGCAACCTTCACTCCTTGAATGTGAACTGTAAGGGTCCTACTTTGCACTTCTTAAGGAATCAAAGCTCCTACTGACTTCAAAATTGGAGTTCTCCCTCAGCCAAGAATGCAGAAACAGGAACTCGGCATTTTGACTATTTAGGCTGAAAACAGAAAGATTCTCAGCAAAGTGCACCACTGTCTTCCCCTTTCTCCTTCTCTAACAGTCACTGCTAAAAGCCCTACCCCTCCATTAAACAGCACCAACTCTCAAGTACGGAGGAGACGCCCCTTGTTTCCAATTCATGTGAAGGATGAATATGCAAAGCCAAGTTCATGTGATGAAGGAAGTTGCTCCATGTTCCAATGAGATTTAAAACTTCAGTGAGTACCTCTGAACTCTCCCTCATTCAAATTGTCACAGCTTGGGAGCGGCACATAAATAATTATAATAAGGCATCTCCTACTCTCATAGCAGCCAGTTAACTGGAGCACTGGTGCCACTTCCTCAGCTAAGGAGAGGCCAGCCAAGGAGTCCCTGCAACCTAGCAGAAGAACTCCTGGCTTTTTAAAAATGCAAACAGTGGAAAGCCTTTTGACATACTTTTCTGTTAAATAAATGTTAACATACTTGCTGTTGGTTAGCAAACAGTTTAATGAAATATTTGCACAGAGGGACTGTGCTTTCTTGATCTGAATCCCAAGTTTCCCTGTCTTAAGTTTCCAAATGTGCACGCTAACATAACTTTTTCCAACCGTCCCTTCCTCTTCAAACAAAACAAAACCCGCTCTGTGAACGTCTCATTTACAAGACATGTAAGAGGTACGGGAAAGCTTCGTTTGACCAAAGATTTATTTGCAGTGCAAGCAAAAAACCAACGTCCTCTTAAAGACTGCTGTGCAAACGCTTTGTTCTGAATAACCACCTTCCCGGGCCAGGGGAATATTTAACTCCTTTTTCTTTTTTTTCTCTCTGTGCTTAGCATTCCCCTAACATAGTCACGCTGCAGCGCAGGAGTTAGCTCACGCTCTCCAGTTTTCTCGCACCCTCTTTCCAGGAACGCTGGGGACAAATCGCGAGGATTTCACCCTCTCTCCATCCAGGCTCTGCAGCCTGGCAGCCCCGCGCACCCGCAGAAGGAACATGCAATCCTCCCTCCTCCGATTCTTTTACAAAAGATCAACTCTGCCTCGTTTGCGAGGAGCTACTTCTTAGCACCGGTGTTGAAGAAAACAGATATATACATAAATAACGTATAAGAGGTAAATCCTCCCTTCCTTCGGCAAAAGCACCCCTTCTTCAAAACGATCCCAGCCCCGCCTACGTG
>NW_008823961.1:889542-904804 GCF_000699105.1 Pygoscelis adeliae
CGCCGGCCCCCCCCGAGCTGGCGCGCGGGCCGCCGGCCCGCCCCGCGCCATGAATAACGAGCGGCGCGGCGCGGCGGGGAGCGCCCGCCCTCGCCAAATCCAGGATTCGGTCACGGAGGGCTAGGAGGGCGGGGCGGGGCGGGGGGCGCGGCGGTGCCGGGGGTTTATGGGCACTTCTTAGAAATCAGCTGTAAGGGGTACGGCTATGGGGAGAGGGGGACGTCGTGTGCCTTTTGTTTCACGAAAAAGTGCTCCGTGTGGGTGGGTGTGTGCGTGCGCGTTTGTCCCCCGTGTCCGTGTGTGTTTCCTTGGCACCGGGAGAGGAGACACGAGCAAAGCTCACGCAGAGTGCCCTTTTTTGGACTCCCGTCTACAATCCTGGCTGCTTTGGGGCTGACTGAGAGCCCCGGCCACCGGGGAGGCGTGCCTTCGCTCGCACACGCACGCACGCACGCACGCAGGTTCAGGGCATACCTTGGGTCCGGCTTACAGGTCACATGGCAGCTGCGTTTCCTAGGATGATGGGGCGAAATGTATATGCGCGCACACGCACGCACGCTTCGCACAGATGTTGCTCTCTGGCACAGGACGCGGTCCATGTGGTGCCCCAGCCTCGTGGATGTCCCTTCCCTAACTATCTTTTTAAAAGTGTTTTCTGAACTCTTTAACTCTGTCCATAAGAAAATGGTTTCCGTTGCAACATCCTTGCAAATCCAGGGGGAAAAAAAACAACCACCAAAACCCAACAATGAAACCTGACGTTGATTTTGCACAATGCATGTTTGCGTTCTGTTTGTAGCCACTGCAAATTCCGCCCCCGTTCTGCTTGGCTTATTTTGCTCCCCCTGTTAACTTGGCTTAACTTTGATGGAGAAAATCTGAATTGGTGATGCCAAAATTTGTGACCATCCTTTCTGAAACTCTCCATCTGCGAGCTGATGCGGAAGGGGATGGTGAGGTGTAGACATAGACATATATATGGTGTTTCAGCCATAGGAGCGTGCTCCTCATGCCAAATAAAATGAATAATGCTCGCAGATACTGGCTTATACAAATATATTCTGCCATGGGAATGGTAAGAGCCAGACTACTGCTTTGTTTTCAAACCTTTCATCATTAACACTGAAGCTCACCTTCCAGTAATCCATCAGGTTCATGTGTCCAAATTCAAGTGGAAGAGTGGATTATATATGTAATTGTTCAAGGTACTGGCCATGATACTGCAAATCTCGAAAACTGCACTTTTTACAAATCAGATCTTTTTAGATAATTAGAACCAACTATTCAGTTTGTTTTCTCTGTTCTTTATTCAGTAATGATACCTTTCAGATACCATCTTGAAAGAGGCAGCATACATAGCAGGATAAAAAATATCTGATTTTATGTGTGAAGAATGTGGTTTAAGAGTAGATAGAGACTTTTCCTTGGGAAATTAAATTAAAGATGTGTTGGAAGAGGGATCAGCCTTGCTTAATGCCCCAATGGGTGACTGCACCAAGGCTTTTCAGCCTTCTTTTGTCCTCTTGCTCATTTTGTTAATTGACCAAAAGAGGTCGCAGGTTGTCCAGGATTGAATTAGAAACTCAATAAATCTGTGCGAGCCCTTCTACAAAGGGGGAATTGATCAAGCACAATATACTGCATGTTTGGTTTCAGGGTTGGGTTTGTTTGGGGTTTTTTGACACTACTGTAGGAAAGCTTGCTGTTACCTTTTTATTTTACTTTGGTTTTAATAACTGTTTATAGGTGACGAAGTCTGAAAATCTTTGGGATTGTCTGGCAGTGTGTATCAGGAGAACTCAGATTAGGTCTAGCAGAAAGAAGAGGCCTTCTTCCTTTCTGCTCTAGCAGTAACACAGTAGGGTAGCACTGTACACTGTATGTATACAGGCATCTTTTCAGTTGGGGTGAGCTTTTATAGGAAATGCTGAGAGAAGATAAGTAAAATGGGGCAAAGGGAATTAGGGGACGGAAGAAATGAAAGAGAGCAACCCTTTTCCTTCACCACAGTCGTACACCTCTTACTTACGCACTAGTACCAGTGTAACTTGTATTTCAAACTGCAGCATGAACGTTTTTATCAAGCTGAAATTTGATTCCCACCATCAGAAAGACTTTTTTTTTCTTTCTCTTCTTTCTTTTATAGCATTCCACAAACTTTGTGGCACACCATTTTGAAGTCCTATTAATACAAGGAGATATTTGCAATGTCACCAAATAAAAGTGGTCGGCTTTTTTTTCTTTTTAAGTACACAATTGGTGAACTTAATATATATTTTTAAATAGCATAAACCAAGGTTACTGCAATGTCAAGGTACTTTGAACAAAAAGCACTCCAAATGGATAATTAACACTGCCAAAGATGTGGCTGAATCACCTTTGCAGTGAGTAGAAAGCCAGTCGAAGATCAGGTCGGCCTAACAGCTTTGCTAAACAATTAACTGTTCGCACTGTCTTAACCAATGGGCACTGCATTGCAATGCATTTATATGAATGACAGAATGTGGTTCAAAGCCTTACTTGACAATCAGAAGATGGATACCAATGTATCTGGAAAGCCAGATAAGAAATTTATAAAGAAAAAACCGAAAAACTCCAACACACACCTATAGCTAACAGCTGAAGTGTACTTACAGACCAAACCTTAGTATTATCGATGGAACTCTTCCATGTGGACAAGGCCAAGGGCTAAATATGCAAAGTAGCAATGTTTATAAAACTGTATCAAATCTGAACTTCTACATTTAGATTTACTGTTTATTCTAGAGGCTTTGCAAATTTTATTCAGTTTTACTGGGAGAAGAGGGAGGGACAAAAATTATGTAGGGTTATACTGAACCTCTACAGTCAGTTCTAGACGATGGAGAGCAGAAGAGGAACAACTGAAGGGTGCTGTGCTTCAGAGAATCTCACATCCTCCTCCCATTGCTCTAGAGAGTGAAAGTGTAATTTATGGAAGCACAAGAAGGATGCACTTTATTTTGCCTTCCACTTTATCCTCCTGCCTCCTTCATATTCAGCTCGCTCTCTCTTCTCTGGTGCATTAGCTGAACTCATACCTTTTGTGTACTTGTTTATTGGTGGCTGTGTTTGCTACAGGGACAAGACATGGGAGCTAGAGTTGTGGCTGAAGTATCTCTACTTTCCGCTGCATGGTCACATTACATTTTGGAGCAATCCAGACTTTTTTAGTGTAGTCCCATTGTACTGCATATGGTTACACTACCCAAAATTTAACTCTCAAGAATGTGAGCTTCCCTATATAATGCCATTTTAAAACTTGTGTAATTTTGCAACTCTTTTTCAGACCAAAAAAAAACCTTCACAGAAACCTAGAGATATATAGCTCATCTTGGGTTGAGGGCTAAATCCACATTTGCAAAGCATCCTTTAATTTGGGTCTCTCTGCTCTTCTTTTTGCAGACTTCGGAGTTTTATCGACAATAAACTTCTGAAGTCAGCAGAAAGTAGGATTTCCTCTATATGTTCTTGTTTTTCAGAGGAAGAATACTCAGATTTACAATGAAGTCAGTTGATATAATACGTACTTTAAGCTTAATTTAAATGATACTTTCTAGAGCACTGTTTTCACAAAGGCAAGGATTAAGATCTCAGCATTATTTGTCACCTGTCTGTAAAAATATAGTTTAAATTTCCTGCAGACCTGCTCCTGGTTCGGGGCTAGACATGAACATCTCAGGCGTTTTCCAGCTCCCCCTCTTAAGCCAAGCGTGCAGGCTTATGAAGTAGAAAACTGTACTGGATTTCTCACAAATGCCACCCTGTGCTGCTTGTCTGAAGATGGAAGTCTGAATTCAGTGTGACAGAACAAACAAGAACTGAATTTGGAAGCAGATAAAATTAGGAAACCAAAGGAGAAATAACAAATCCTTTGTTGGGAAGTCAACTGAATTGAGACATTTTACACATTAGCAAAGACTTTTCAGGATTTGCCCCTTTCTTTGCTACCTGAGGCATACATAATGAAAGGACATATATTGGCGGTATTACAGAAACACTTACCAAACAATTCCCTTTACTAATTGAGACGTCTTGTTAACCATAATAGAAGAAGGGAAGATAGCTGATAGGTTTCCTATTACAAAGCTGTTATCCAGAGAGGTGTTCATCTCTTTTATGTACTAGTTAGACATTATATAGTGTGTCATGGCAATAAAAATCTTATGGAATTTGAAGAGAACAGGGGGATTAGAGGGAGGAGGAAATGAAGAAAAAAAACTAGCTCTCAGGACTTCTTCTTAAGAAGAGAAGAGATTGCTGCTGGACCAGATGTTCTCCACACCCATACCGCAGCCAGTAATCTGGGTATTGTGCAAGTTCCAAAATGCAGGTGTCATAAGAGGTAAAAGGAGAAATGCTGCTGCTTCAAAAGTGTACAGTCTGCTGCAGCTAGATTTACTGATGCAGTTGAACTTCTGCCTGCAAGTTAAAAAAAAAAAACATAATAAAAAAATCATATCCTACCTTAAAATCTCAGTGAGGTGTTGAAGTGGAAAGATAAGTGATTTTCGATTACTGGAAGCAGACTGCAGCTGAGGCTGCAGTGCATGGAGAACTGACCTTCTTTATGTCTCTTTGATTTTGAATGGATACATTAAGTTTTAGGTCATTCTATAAATTAGTGGATCGTGAACATATCTCATGTTAAGGTGGATTTACATACAATCAGGGTCAGAAGACAAAAAGTATAAGAAAATGTGTGAGAAATTAATTTAGCATGAGATGTTTCTTTATTCAACAATCCCATACCTTCATGACAGTATGTTACAGTACAATAATATCTCACTATATTTATAAAGTATCATCTATATTACATATATTATAGAAAAAAGGCAGTAATTTTAATGCCTGCAAATCTAGATGCCTTGTTACCATGTGGCCTTCAGAAAAAGTCACAAAGAAAAGACACTTAAAAACTTTGCAGGATATAAGTTGAGCAAGGAAAATACCAAGTTGTAAAATTGTCTGTCACAGACTGGTGTTAGAGCTAAAAGCATATGCTGTGAGTTCTGTTGAGAAGTTTCCCCTTCCCAAAAGCATGAAGTTTTCTGGGGCAATCTGTGTGCAAAAGAAGATAGGTAGTTTTAAGTCCATTGTTGTAATTAGCCAAGTTAAAATCACACAAGTCTCAACCATTTCCAGCTGAGAATGGCATCTCTAACATCCTATATATTGCCCTAGCCATTGAACTACTGATTGTAAATTGGCAATATTTGTCATACCTTCTCTCTTTGCAACTCTGCTTTTTTGTTTTGCTTTATCTTGGATATCAGACTACGCATCAGTCCAACGCTGGGCAGCATGGGATAGCCAAAGCCTCTTTCGTGTCACAGGAGCTGAGGTCTTTTCTTCTGTTGATCACACTGGGCAGGTCTCAGGTCTATATGAATGTCTACTGTTATGTATCTCAACCCTCTGGATGCTAACACCTAAGGAAGTCACAGGCTACAATCTTATAATAACCAATTATTATACCCATAATTTTTACCAGTATCTCAGGTATGCAAATAATATCAGGAAAAACACTCATATTAATTACCATCAGTTCCCACTCTACTTCAGTTTACTCACCTATTGCATTTCTTTGACTAGGATTTTAATCTCTTGGAAGACAGCAGTGTTCATACTTTCCATTTTATAAGCAACTCATAATTTTGAGTACCTCTGCTAATTAATTAAATAATTTTTATGTCCACCATGAGAATGCTGACAGAGACCAAGTAGTAAGTAATTTATGATCAGCGGACCCCTTTTAAATTGTCTCAAATATTGATTCCAAATCAATGGTCTTCTTTTTTTTTTCAGTGTAGGCCCATATTTTTAAGAAGACTTCAGAAATAGTATTGTTCTTTTGGACATGAGGGCATACTTTCAATAAAAGATACTAGTTTGTAGATTCTGAAGCTTTAAACACTTCATAGTGCTTATTGCACAATATATGCCTAACAGGCCTGTTAGGTTGTCAGTCTGAAACCTATTTTCTTTACAATGGCATGCAACAAGAGTAGGGCAGGACCATGCACAGAATTATAAAGAGGCAAAGTCAGGGTACAAAAAATGTACCTTCCTGTAGGAAAGATAAGTTTGCTATACTTACTAGGATTAGCGTAGACACTTTAAAATGTAAGAGAAAGTCTTATGGGTAAGAGGTGCTTAACTGCTTGTTTCACAAGCAAGTTTTGTTTGATAGATGCTTTGTTGATTGCAACTATATTGTCAGTAGGCATTTCAAACTTTTCCCAAAGCAGAACAGGAATAACAAAATCAAAGCATGGCTGAGTTTAATACTTGATGGAAAATTTGAATGGCTCCACAACAGTGAAGTCTCTCTTGATGACAGAAGACTGGCACAGTGCGGTAGTATCACTATGAGCAATCCGATCCTAAATCCATCAAATGTAATAGGAATCTCTGTCCTTTTACAAGCCATTAGCTAGGGTCTTTAGCTGGAGTATAGCTTCGTGCACAAATTTGGCCACTGGATGTGGAAACTGCAGAAAGGGATCCTCAGATCTGCTACAGACTGAAAGGAAGAATTTCCCAGGAACACAACAGAAAAACTGTTCTTTTCACTTTCACAAAAATTTTCTTTTCACTTTTTTTTAAAATGTAGTCACATTCTCAAGTCTGGGAAGCCCTACCTAGAAAGAGAACAGAAATACATATGATGTATTTGATGACACATGCTTAGTATCCCATGCTGTCTGATGCTTCTTGTTGTTGTTCTGTTTTTCAAAATTCCATCTCTCTGAGGGTTAGTCAGAAAATTATCGTCATTTTTTAAATAAGATTGTAAATAGGCTGGTTCCAACTTTCAGCATAGTTATCCTTGCACAAAGCCTATCTCCGCAATTCACAAGAGTGTTGTATGTCTTGGTTTTGGCTCTGAGCCACAAACTCTGTCAGTTCTTAGGAGAATCTGGAAAGTCAAATCACAGCATACAAACAAACATTCTGCTTCTTCTGTGTACAGTAGTTTCTCAGAAGGATAAATGTCACAAATTATGCTGGAAGGATATGTACATCTCCTTGTTATATATGCGGGTGTCACCCGCATACATAGGGAGGGCTAAATCAAATCCTGTTCCTGCTGCTGAAGGCATTGGCAATATTCCTGATGACCCGGGGGGGGCATTTGGGTCTGAACTAACGAGTGGCCATGTGCATAAAGAGACATTAGGTCCAGCAGGCTAGTCCAAAATACAGCCCTGAAGTGCACCCAGTGCAGAAATAGGAGCTTCTGTACTCACCACTTCAATTTACTGATCTGATAGCACTGCAATAAACTACTTGTTCATGTAGATTTTTATAGGCACCTAGAGTTACAGCAGAATACCTTGGAAATTTTCTGTTGTTTATTAGAGGAAAAGGACTGTGGTCTGTATATTATTGAACATTATATTTAAAGTAACTTGAAAATGTGGGCACTTGATGCTCACCTGCTGACATTTAGGATGAGAGGAAATGGCCTCAAGTTGTGCCAGGGGAGGTTTCGATTGGATATTAGGAAAAATTTATTCACTGAAAGGGTTATCAAGCACTGGAACAGGCTGCCCAGGGAAGTGGTTGAGTCACCATCCCTGCAGGTATTTCAAAGACATGGCGCTTAGGGACATGGTTTAGTGGTGGACTTGGCAGCGTTAGGTTTATGGTTGGACTCAATGATCTTAAAGGTCTTTTCCAACCTAAATGATTCTATGATTCTATGATCTCTGAAGAGAAGTCATTGTGGAGCACGTCTCCACAAATGAAACACTACTAGCTGTCAGTTAAACAAAATAATCTCTCACAGGGAGTTAGTTTTAGGAAGGCACACTATGGCAGTCACATAATTTGTGGAATCCATTTCATTTTGTGCTCTCACTGGTTTAATTGTCCTTTCATAACATTGCTAAGAATTAAGAACAACTCCACTAAAATTAATGGAGTTAGAATGGTGAAAAGTTGGCAGGAGGGGAAAGAGAATGAAGCCCTGTGTATCAGAACTCACTTCGCAGTAGATTTGGGAAAATAACACTTCACAAGGAGATTAAAAGAATCAATACATCTCTCACCTCGCTAGCTAGAAAATGTGAAGCACACTAGGCATTATTATTATACGTTGGTATTCAAAGTACAACCTGTTCAAGAACTTGTTATGTGTGGGATGGTGGTTTTGAATCCAGAATTCAACTCTGAAGGAAGCTGTCCTAGAAGTCTCCCTTAGAAAACTACTAAATGATGGATGAAAATTGACAGAATCTGATGTAACTTCTCACATTGCCCAGCAGTTCCTCCCCCTGCAAACCAGAAAAATTTCCCAGACTTGCAGAAAGATCAGTCTACCCTGCCCTTATTGGCTTCTATATCTTAGTCTCTTCTTTAGGCTATTTCCTCACTAAAAGTCTTTGTTGAGTTCAGCCAGATTGGTCAGAAGTATGATGATAGCAATTTTTACTGAGAGATATATAGTTTTAAATACCCACATATAGCTTTATTATCACAGGAGGACATGGAAAGGGTTATACTGACAAAGATAATAGTCCTATTTCTGCAGCTGAGTCCCTCCTATGTGCATTTTGTACAACATACAACTGTTTCAGTCTATTAGAAACGTGATTTCAAGCAGATGCCTCCTGAGTTTTCTGGGCCCATCCACAATCAAACTTCCTAGCAAGAGTTTTTATTTTTCCAGACAGAAGCCGAAGATAAGGACTGTCTCTTTTCATGTTCCCATTAAAAAGTTTACTCTTCGTTTTAACCAACCTAATTAATTGCCTTAAATTGCTTCTAGTTCCCAAATGCCTCTCTAAGGAAAACACCAGCATGACAATTATAGTCACTTTCTTCCATGGACTACATATACAACAATATTTTATCCCTATTCATTTAAATAAAAAATAGATGCCCAATGTGGTTTTGAAAGGAATAAGCCATAGCAGCATTTTATAATTAATACAAATGATAATTGGTCTACTGACAGACAAGGCTGCATCAGAACTTCTCAAACCAATTATGAGAACAGTAAGTTCAAGAAAAAGCCTATTGCAGCCTTGCTGTTGATAACACATACCAACATACCGTAAGACTTTCACTGTTAGTGCCAGTTTCATTCAGTATATACTCTCCCGTAAAATCTTCATTGCTCCTTTATGTTCTTAGCACTGCAAAAAGTGAGCTTATCTGAATGCAGTGCATGACTTTAAGCTATTTTTCTTCTTTACTATTGAAGTTTTTGTTATTTAGTATTTTAAGTTAAATCCTCTTAAGGACTGAATTGCCTTAACAGTCTACACTGAGAATTTGCTCAGACGAGACTGGATTAATTTAATGCCACTTTAGAGAGAGACTAGGTCATATTTTCTAAGCTAGGCAACCTCTATGGCCCCCAAAATTATATATAATAAAAAATACCTATGTGGATAAATGTATGCAGGTATAGACATATATAACTATATTAAACTTGCCGTTAGAAAATGTGGGTCGTACAGTCATTCCCACATCCGTATGTGTGACCGAAAGAAGGAACTCAATGGAATGCTTTTAAAAACTATCTTTTTCATTATTCTCAATTAGATATAAACAAAAAGTGAAAATACGCCTAAACAAAACTGAGCAGTTTTGCTTTAATAATCCAACCAGAGGTCCAAAACCATCTTTGACCGAAAAAGATGAATAATAGCCATCAGGTTTTTTTCCAGACAACTGAACAAACTAGCAGCTCAAAAATCTGGAAATTATTAAACATATAAATATCCCCCCCCCCCTTTGGGATGTTAAAAATATTAAAAACAATGAAGAATCATTTGAACTAAGTCATCTGCTGTCCTATGTTGTGGGATCTGCAAGATGTGGCAATAACAGACGATATGAAAACACAGAGTTCTTAGAAGAAACCTACATTTGGAATTAATTTGTTAAACTGTGAATTTTGCACTTTCAAAAGCAACAGCACCATGATTTTCAACCGTGCATTAAAAATATGCTAGTAGTAGTAAGATGAAGGCAGTATTTTATGTCTTCTGGAGACATTATTGTTTCCATATGGTGCAATACCTTTCACACTATTATGATATACTGTAATACTGATTGCTATGGTAACTGTGCCTACTTTAATTTATTGTATTACAGGCATCTAAATAACATACACCTTTAAATAGCAAAGATCAGATCCCATAAATACTGTTCATACACTGCCATAGTTCAGTACAGAAGAGAGAGAGGCTTATAGTAATCCAAGCAAATGGGAGCTGGTTTAAACTTTGCATATCGTTTAATTCCATTGTTATAAAAGACCAACAACAAGCTGAAGCATAAGAAAGCAAATAATCCTTGCATTATTGCAATGGAAAATACTGTTAACACTGAATGAAATGTAGCTGAAGCTGCCGAGTGTAGCAGTTACCCTTCATTAGGGTACACATTAGGAGAAGTTAAATTTCCTTATTCAACAAAACTGTTGAAGCAATACGGAGCCACCGCCCAAAACAAGGCCACATGCATGGCTGGTCAGATGCTTAGCTGCGTGGGTGGAGGGATTTCTCTGCGAGCTGAACACAAACACAGGGGTTGGGTATTGCTGGGGTAAGGTTGTGCATGCACTCAGAAGAGAAACAAGCAGCCCAAACACCACAGAAACAACAGCAAAGTACCAGAGACAGCTAGGGGAAACGCTCTAGGTACAGTGAATAAAGGCCACTAAGGTCAATGGAAGGACAGACTCTTTCACAAGTGTCTTTTCTGCTTCTTTTCAGGAGTGAATGTGGAAATCCAAAATAGTAAAAGATGTAGTTCCATGGGCCTCGGAAGTAAGACGTCAGCCAGCCAAAAAAACCCTAACCCACAAATCCATCTGGTCTTCTACCAAATAATCAGCTACTCAGGAGTAACTAATTTTAATGTCTTAAAGACAGCAAGCTTTTTTTCCTAGAGTCAGGGCATTTTTAAGGGATCTCCGTAGGAGTTCAGTTGCCTTTTATAAATTACTGATAATCAATTATAAATTTTGATAATTTATCCATTAATCTTCTGTTAAACTTCTATGAAGTGAGCCCCCACAAAGCATCAGTACTTAAACATTCGATGGGGGAGTTCATTTGATGAGTTGGCTAGGTTAGGGCTAAGCTGTGCCTTTCCCTGTTCTACTTAGCCAATGAAAGTGGATAATTTTGAGCCCATGGCTGCACATCAAGGTTTCTAAATACAAAATGATACTTAGAAAAGATTTCATATCAAATCTGCACAGCTCTGAATTTCACGCAAGTTAGCGGTTTTAGACTAGGTATTGACAGAAGAATATGTCATAAATTGAGGTGACTAGACAATTTTATGGCCAAGTTACATAAAGATCTTTCACCTTGAGTTGGCCAAGTAAGGTCCAATTTTAAACAATCTCTCTGCTGCCTAAACATATCAATAGCTGGCAAAATACTGAATTATTTAGAAATTCTTAAATGTTAATGCCACTTTTTTCATACATTTTGGATCTGATAATGGCTGTTAGACTTTGGGTATGACTGCAAGCAGCATTTCTGGAGAGAATGATAATATTTTGTTAAGAAAAAAACCTTGGACTTCTAACTATATGTGCAGATGAAATTGGCTAGTAACCCTCATCACCTACGTTATGTTTGAAAATACTACCCCACAAATAAAAAACAGTGAAAAGCCAGCATTTGCTGTTTAGGCCAGATTATTTGTGATCAATGTAGTAAAGATGAAACTGTCATGGTTTCTTTGTCCATGGATTCTTTTCAATAGGATATGTAAAATGGCATTTGCAAAATAACTTATTTATGCGTTATTGTTGCTGCCACCACGAGCTCCAGAGCTCCTGCCCACAAACATCATTACAGAAAGACAATTCACTCCACGGGCAGAGTTTATATACCACTTTGTTGTGGTACTTGCACCAAAATTTGGATCATCATATTTTTTATTTACAGTTTGTATAATCTTAAGTGTAGGATTATCTTCACAAGAGTCTGCCATGACTTCCATATTAGCAAGAGAGACATTTAAAAGCAGAGCATTTCATTCAACCTAATCTTACCATCCTAGTTACACAATATTGTAAGAGTGCTATCCTTATTATTTCTGTAACAATAACAGAAAGTTCTGAACTAGAATCAGGCAGCCTGGTTGTGTGGGTACATGTACAAACATAAGAAAAGAGACAGTCCTTGATACAGGCATCCTACAAATAACAGAAGGAAGAGAATTAAAGAGGTTGACTGTGGTACACTGTATTCTGATGTAGAGTTCCCCAAACACTAAATCAGAGGGTAGATTTTACGTACAGTTGTACAAAGGTTTTCTTCCCTGTATAAAACATTCACTTATTCCTTGGAAAGCCTTGTTTCTATGCCTACAGAGCAGTTTGTCAACTGCTCAGTAGCACAGAGGCAACTGTTCGTTCACACTGCAAAATGGGTCAGTGAAATGATCTTGCTCATTAGATAGGGGGCATTAGACTGTCTAGTCACTCAACTTCAGGCGAAGCAGCTATGCCATTTACAGGGTGGTCTGCAATCGCTTCCAACGGCACAGCTGTGGGGGGAAGCAAACTGTGGTACTGGGGGTGCTGGGGTAGGAACTTAATAAAGAGGCTTTGCTGCCAGAGGAGCTGCTGTGTTGAACGAATATATATGTATGTATGTGTATATATATATTTAAAAAAAAACCCACACAGAACAGTATTTTTCTGCTAGTGTAATTACACTAGCTCTCTCAAAGACTTAACCTGAATTGACAAAAGCTGCCTTCTGTCAGCATGGCTGTGACCAGACCAGGGGTTCTCCTTAACAAAACTGTGTCAGCCACGATGTGTGAAATTTTTCTATTAAACAAAAATACTGTCTTCTTACACTCGCACAGTGTCATAGGCTAACTTCTGTTTGCAGAGTCTTGCTTTGACAGCCATAAAGCTATATTATTTGATGGCAGCATGGAGCCATACGGGGAATGAGTTGCTGGTCAACAAGGGTCAGATTTTAGTTAAGAAACATCTATGTAGCGAAAAGCTGACTGGCATCTTTGTTGGCATATCATAACACTGAACAAACACTGCATGCAATCAGTGAGTTTTTTTCTCACTCTTGATGTGATCTCACGTTAAAGACAAGGACATTTAGTAGAGCAGAGCTGCTGCCATATGTTGTACTTGCCCTGTGCCACAAGGATCCCAACTTCCTACAGGATTCTTCCTGTATAACCTAGGCATGGGTGCTGTGGTTGTCCCTTTCTTTTGTAAAGACAAGAGTCTCCACCAACAGTCTCAACCACCTCAAGGTATGAAGTAGGCCTACGTATTTTATTAACATAAGTTAATAAACCAACAAAAAAACCAACAGCAAACCCGAGTGATTGCTTCTGTAACACCGTTATTCGGGGAGCCACACGGAGGACTGCCAAGAGTGAGGTTACAGGGCTCATGACTTCTTGGGAGCTGAGGTGCTAAGCAATAAGCAAGACGAAAAGGAGGAGCACCAACAGGGCTGAGCAGGATACCCCACTCCTTCCTTGCACTACAGCCAGTGACGGTCTCACTTCATTACTTAACAGGAAGGGCTTGATATTGAGGTTAAGAAACGGTTCTTATTTGTCTTAAAGAATCAAGAGAACTGGCCTCTGGCATGAAGTTTTCACTCCTGGGATGCTTGTAATACCAGTGGTCTTTCAAAACTAAATATCCTGCTCCTGTCCCTAGGGCAACAGAGTTTCCCAGCACCTTTGTGGCACAAAAGATGATGCCAGTCTCTTAGCTATACAAGTGCTAGTAAGTAAAACAGGCCAGGAACCATTTTCTGGCCTTGAGACTAACTAGTATGACAAGACTCACATCTGCGGTACTAAGCTCTCCTATCCCCTAAAAGAGTAGCCACATCCAGACTGCCCAATACATCTCCTTCAGGCCACCACGCAACCACAAAGCCTCCCTGGTATTACAGTTTCAGGAATGGTCCCAGTGGACAATTGCCTTACTGCCCCGGACAGGAGGAAGACCCGCGAGCATTTTGTGTGCTGATGCTTCAGACTGCCCAGGCTTTGGGGGGAATGACGATCAGCTTGTGCCACAGCCCTTACTAACAATTTGACAGTATCGAGCACTGCAGGACAAGACTTGTACTTGTGAACTGGCTCTGTTTAGTTTAATAGTATAAACACAGACTTAGAGTCTTCTGCATGCAAAAGGGTTACACGGGTTCAAGGGCAGATCGGACAAGTACTTGGAAGATAGGTCTACTGAGAGCTGCTAAATAGCCAAACCACATCAGCTACAGAAAATCCCCTGAGCTAAAAACAGCCAGAGATTAGGAGAACAGTCAGGAGATGTGTCATATATGGTTGTCCTGCTCTCCCTCTTTCCTGGGAATCAACTTAACAGCCGGTCTTAGAAACTGGATAGACGGACCTTTGGTCCACACCAGTAAAGATATTCTCAAGAGTCCCAGAAGCCATGAGTACAGCGCTGAGCTCAGTTGCCCAAGACTTTCTCGGGCATATATACGTGTAGATAAATGCACATACATTTGCTATCTTTTTTCTTTTTTTTTTTTAAGACCTCTTCCTCCTCACCGAGGATACCATGAAATGGCAGGAGAGCCATGCTGTCACTGCAGCTCCAGCAGTGGCCTCAGTGGGAGATGACCAGAGCAGGGAACTTTGTACTCAGCTGCAGCCAGGCATCCAAAATTTGAGCCCAAGTTTCCTACACATTAATTAGGTAGAGGGTACATCAGGGTGTTTAACTTGTTTGCAATAAAAGCTTTCCTTTGCAAGGTATCTGATAAAATAACTTTAAATTAAGAAAAGACAGGGAATTAAATGCTTTGGTAACACTGAGAAACATGATATGAAAGTGGAAGAAAGTTGAAAGAGTGGAAGAATGAGGATCCACTTGAAAAATTTCATGGTTTAGCAGTTTTATTTAATTTACTCATGTCAAAATGCTATTCTTCCAGTCATTCCCCACGGAAAAATCCAGTAACTGGCTATATAATAACACATGATTTGTGCACCTTTCCCGCTTTGGTACTGCGTAGGAGTTTTCAGAGATCCTTTCTCCTTGAAGAGGGTAAATGAATCCCAGGCAAAAGAATAGCAGCGGTATTGCCAGGCTTCTGGTGCTCTCTCTCCCCGAAGTGACCGTGCGAGGCAGATGGCCTTCGGGGAGGCCACGGCAGTGCTACAGACGAGCGGCAGTGCCTCCCCCCGCTCTCCAACCGGAGCGGCAGCGCGGGCGGGGAGGGTGCTTGCCGGG
>NW_008823961.1:905123-917470 GCF_000699105.1 Pygoscelis adeliae
GGAGGGGCACAGAGGGCAGCGGAGCCTGGGCCACGGCCACCGGGCCACGGCCACCGGCCCGCGGCCACCACTGTGCTCGCTGGTGTCCCCTGTGGTTCCAGCCTTGCCTGTTTCCACAGGTCTCGTTTGCCCATAAACCTGGTGTCCCCTCCACTGAGGTGATTAAGAATTAATCGGATGCAGTGGAGAGCAGTCAGCACATGACTTGCCTTCCACATGCACAATTTATTTTACTCCACTTTGCAGTTCCAACACAGAAGGAAATAGCTTCCTGAAATTTTGCTGCATCTTGCCGGATTTTGAGCTGTGGTGCGACCTTCAATGCCAAGCCACATGATTTTTCAGGACATGTTTTTTAGCCTGAAAAGTCCTGGTTAATCTTCCCTTTGCGCTGCTGGAAGCCTATTGCTCTAAATGGAGCTACTATTGATGTATAACCTGCTCTTGGACAGAGAGGAGCAAGGCCGCACGCTGCCTTTTGGCAAGCATCCCTGTGGCCACCACGTCCTGCAGGTGCGGCGTGCGTTCACCCGCAGGCTTGATGGAACACGCACTTTTTATTTCTCTAACTATGGCCAGTGAACTATTAATGAACAGCGATTTAAAAAAAAAAGCTGAGTTTTTGTGGGCAAATTTGAAGACAGTTTTGTTCTTCAAGGCACCGCTAATCTTGATACAAAGTAAATGTCAATGAGCAAATGAGCAATCCTAGAAGATATATCGATACCTGTCCTTTATATGTTATTGCTTACCTGGACACAGAATGAAGTGCATGATAGTCACTTGATTGACCACAGAAAGCTGAAGGTCTGAGTCCGTCATGCAGCCTGGAACCTGTGCATGCAGGGAGTCAACATATTTCTGGCCTAAAATTTATCCCATGAAGCCATTTCTCCTTGGGGATGGGAGTAATAAAACTAATAACAAAGTACTTGTAAGAGATCAATTACATTGTGTACAGTGGGGTTTGGACACTTGTCTGGGACTGCTAGTCAGGTTTGGGAGAATGACATTAATGCAGCACCTGGAAAAATGGTGGTACAGTGTCATTATTTAATTTCCACCTTTGGAAAAAATCTCTGAATGTAAGAGCTAGAAATTTCTTAATGATATCAGGGCTTAATACAAAGACATTAACACACATGGGTGAGGAATGTTGCACAGAGCCCTATTTGACATTAGCTAGGAAAGCGTTGTGTGCAAGGCAAAGTATAAATTATGTCAATGGAATAGTTACATCAACTAGAATATGAAACCAGAGTTCCTAAACTGCTGCTGAGATGCCGAGATGGAGCCTGCCTTCTGCTTTATGTAGATGGGCAGCACACTTTCTTCGTTATTTGATTAGCAAAATGTCCCTAACCACATATAATTTTTTCTGTTGCTGCCTCTCTGACTGATTATACTTCTCCCTGACAAGAGCAGAATGCAGAAGGCCTTCATCTTCCCAAACTGTTTACTTGATGCTTCTACTGACGACAAAGTAGCAACAATAAAATATAACTGTAGACACAAAAATGTGCTACTGTATGGAGAAAGAAATTGAACAAGATCCAAAAAATAACAAGTAACTTTTATAATAGTATTCTATTAATAAACAAAACCAAAATACATTAAAGACTGGAAGCACACAAAAATATTCACATTTACCTATCAGAAGTTAGATTGATTATTGTATTATTTTAATAGGTAGTAGTTTACAAAGATTCACATTCTATGTCATATTTTAACATGGAAATATGTGCACATGTTTAAGTAACAGCTTTTCCAGTATTTGTGGAAATTATTTAGTTTGAGGTCCGTGTACATCCCTTTCATGTGAACAAGATTCTTTCTCTTCAGTGAAAGAACGATTCCAAAGCTACACAGAACTGACCAGCAGCCAGCTCTCAGGCTATTTTCTGTGAGCCTTTCTGTATATCCTTACCTGCAGGATGGCTGACCTGGTAAGGAGGGCTTTAAACTGGCAATGATGGGGAGGGAGAAGGTTACCAGCAGCCCTGTGAGGGAGTGATGGACAGGTCTGACGAGCAAAGGGCTTGCAGTGATGTGACAGAAATTCTGAGATCACAAAATTAAGAAAACAGGGCTGAAGGAAGGCCACGTCCAGCGCTTGCATGTAAGCAAGGAAGTGCCTACAAGGCACCATTATGGGGAAGTGCCCCAATCCTTTCTGGGAAATCAGCATGCTGGGGTGCCTCTCTGAAGCACCTGTACACTCATGCACACAGCATGGGGAATAAACATAATGAATTATAGATCTGTGTGCAGTTGCAGGATCTTGTTGGGATCATGGAGATGTGGTGCAATGGCTCCCATGACTGGAGTGTTGCGATGGAAGGGTACAAGCTGTTTAGGCCAGGAAGATGAGGAGGGGGAGTTGCCCTTTATGTGGGAGAGCAGCTGGAGTGCATGGAGCTCTGCATGGGAATGGATTATGAACCAACTAAGAGTTTATGAGTAAGGATTAAAAAGCAGACTGGTATTGGTGGCATTGTAGTGGGTGTCTGCTATGGGCAGACATACTAACAGGAAAGGAGGGGCTCATCGGGGATGTGAAGGTCAAAGGTAACCTTGGATGCAGTGATCATGAGATGTTGGAGTTCAGACCCTGAGAGGAGGAAGCAGGGCAAAAAGCAAGATCACAGTGCTGGATTTCAGGAGAGCAGGCTTTGGCCTCTTCAGAGATCTGCTTGGTACAGTCAAGGGATAAGGGCTTGGAGGGAAGAGGGGCCCAAGGAAGCTGGTTAATATTCAAGGGTCACCTCCTCCAAGCTCAAGAGTAGTCCATCCTAACGAGCAGGAAGTCAAACACAAATGCCAGGAGGCCTGCGTGGTTGAACAAGGAGCTCCTGGCAAAACTCCCCAAAAAATAAGGAAATACACAGAAGGTGGAAGCAGGGACAGGTAACCTGGGAGGAATACAGAGATGCTGTCCTGTGGGAGCCTGGCTAGCTGACCGGGGACATGTAAACATCGAAATGTTAAGTCAGCGGGAACTTAATAATTATCGCACACAGCTGGTGTAATAGCCAATGAAAGACAAGACTATTGTAGCTAATACTCTGATAGTATAGATACTGTTGCAAGTATAGTGGAATGTTTGGCAAAGACACTGTACCCCTATTGTTAGACCATCTGGTTGAAACCGACCTCGCAGTCTGAAGCTCTGCCAACTCAACATTCTGGGCCAAAGGTGAAGGTACCCGGTGAGGAAGACTGTGAATCTTCCTCCAAAAGACCCCAATAGACGACCACCAGACGGCAGTACGCGTGCGCCAGGAGGAGGAACCCTATGATAATAGATTCTTAGAAGTAATTAGAATATCCCGCCTTTTCTTGGAACTAATTATACTACCCCAGCCTATAATAATAAATATGTAAGAAGTAACCCTATAAAGTCTGATGTTTGCATTCCAATAAACGAAGTATGCTGATCACTCATATTGAGTGACTGTGTCTTCCCTCCGTTCCGGCGAAAGGCACAACAATGCAAAGATGTGGTTAGGAAAGTCAAAATCAAAGTGGGACTGAATCTGGCCAGGGATGTCAAAGGCAATAAGGAGGGCTTCTGTAAGTACATAGATGACAAAAGGAAGACTAGGGAAAATGTGGGCCCATTGATGAATGGGACAGGGGACCTGATTACACAGGACATGGAAAAGGCTGAGGTACTCAATGCCTTCTTTGCCTCCATCTTTATTAGGAAGACCAGCCTTCAGGAATCCCAGGCCCCAGAGACTTGGGGGAAAGATTGGAGCAAGGAATACATACTCTTGGTGGAAAAGGATCAGGTCAGAGAATACTTAAGCAAACTGGACATACGTAAGTCCATGAACCCTGATGGGATGCACCCAGAAGCACTGAGGGAGCTGGCTTTGTCATTGTGAGGCCACTCTTGATAATCTTTGATTGATTGTGGCAGTTGGGAGAAGTGTCTAAGCACTGGAAAAAAGCAGATATCACTCCTGTCTTCAAGAAGGGCAAGGAAGAGGACCCAGGAAACTACAGGCCAGTCAGTCTCACCTCGAGCCCTGGGAAGGTGATGGAACACCTAATCCTGGAAACCATTTCCAGGCCCATGAAGGACAAGAAAATTGTCAGGAGTAGTCAGCATGGCTTCACCAAGGAGAAGTCATGCTTGACCAACCTGATAACCTTCTATGATGAAATGACTGGCCTGGTAGATGAGGGGAAAGCAGTGGATATTGTCTACCTGGATTCAGTAAGGCTCTCGACACTGTCTCCCATAAGATCCTCATAAAGAAGCTCTTGGAAGTATGGGTTGGATGAGCAGACAGTGAGGTGGATTGAATTCTGTCTGAATGGCCAGGCCCAGAGTGTGATGATTAGTGGCTTGGAGTCCAGTGGAGGCCAATAACTAGCAATGTACCCCAGAGGTCCATACTGGGTCCAATCCTGTTTAACATCTTCATTAATGACCTGAATGATGGGGCAGAGTGTACCCTCAGCAAGTTTGCTCATGACACAAAACTGGGAGGAGTGGCTGATACACTGTGCTGCCATGTGGAGGGACCTTGACAGGCTGGAGAAACGGGCTAACAAGAACCTTGTGAAATTCAACAAGGAGAATTGCATCTGGCGAGGAGCAACCCCATGCACCGGTATATGCTGGGCACCACCCAGCTGGAAAGCAGCTTTGCAGAAAAGGACCTAGGGGTCCTGGTGGACACCAACTTGGACATGAGCCAGTGATGTACCCTTGTGGCAAAGAAGGCTAATGGTATCCTGGGCTGCATTAGGCCAAGTAGTGCCAGCAGGTTGAGGGAGGCGATTCTTCCCTTCTACTCAGCACTGGTGAGGCCACACCTGGAGTAGTGTCCAGTTCTGGGCTCCTCAGTACAAGAGAGACATGGACATACTGGAGAGAGTCCAGCAAAGGGCCACAAAGATGATGAAGGGACTGGAGCATCTCTCCCTTGAGGAAAGGCTGAGAGAGCTGGGACTGTTCAGCCTGGAGAAGAGAAGGCTCAGGGGGGTTGGACAGATGACCTCCAGAGCTCCCTTCCAACCTCAGCCATTCTGTGATTCTGTGTGACCCCTGTGAACTTCCTGGTCAACACTAGAGACAGATTTCTCCTGATAACAGAGATGTTTTTCATATGAGCTGTTGGCCTTTATAGTGTCTCTCTGAAAACAAAATCCTGCCTATTTTATTTTCCATGGTTAGTAATGGTCAGCAGCATTTTTTTCTTCTTCTTCTGAACTTTTATTCTATGACAAATGATCAACAGTTCTTCATTATCTTCCCTTCATCCTTCCTTAATCGCAGTGCCATCTGGACCAAAGCATTCACCCAATTCCTCTCTTATCCTGCACAGAACACTTCTGGCCTATGCATTAAAGGTATATGCTTTACTGCATACCATACCTGTTTCTTTTGTTAAATCTAATCTAAGTAAATTGATTCCAGCATATCTTTAACCCCTGCATGCCACTTTCATCAAAACTAAAGACTGCCAGCTGCAAGCAACTATTCTCATCTGTCAGAGTGAATCAAACAAAGCATAGCACTTTAATGGGCTAGACCACTATTTAGTGACTACAGAAAACGGTAAATAACAAAACACCTTTAGTAATTTTGAAGGCAAGACATAGAATTCATCTTTGAGTCATATCTGAGATTCATGGTTTTCAAAACATTAAATAAAACAAAACAAAAACATACCAAGCTTCAGAAGCTACTTTACTCATTTCATAACAATAACTCAGAGGAGAAAGTGTAAACAGGTAAAGTATAATTGGTACATCTTAGCTCTGACAGCCCAGGAGGTATGCAAAGCAGAGAGGTGTTCAAGGAGGCAGCCAAACAATTAAAGGAGAATGTGCCAAGATAATCTGATTGAAAGGTGTATGGTGTATATATTTCTATGTCCAACCTACATCCTGCCTTCTTTATGTGAAGGTATTGAAATTGAATTGAATTGAATTTTGAATTGAATTGAAATTTATTGGAAGAGGAGGAATATTTCCATCTCTTTGAGGGTTGTAATGGGGTGGGAAGGGAATCTCTAATTTTTTATCCGCTTTGTAGCTGGCAGAAGAATGTAGACTTACTGATTACAATTAAAACAAACAAAAAAATTATTCTCTTTACTCCAATAAATTCAGCTCCATTAGTGACATTTCCAGTCCAACTGGTAGATAATACTAAGGCACTTGCTATAAGCAGTCTTTGAATAAATTTCTAGGTCTTGGTTTCCTAATAGGTCTTTAAGCATTAGCTGAAACATTCCAGTAGTGATAAGAGGGATTATATTAGCAGTGTCCTGATTTTGCAACATTTTTATATGGCAATATAAACTAACTCAACTGCCATATTTAGAGAGGGTAGATTCAGAGCTGTATTTCTTAGAGAAAAAACAGAGACTAAATACAATCCCAAATTCCTTCAGAAATATTTAATTTATGACAGTAGATGTGGTGCACATTTGCCTTTTTCTGTCCAAGTTCTGAACTAATGGCATTTTTTGACTAATAAATGATAATAGTAAGTAAACACTTAGGCTGTCAATATGTGTCCTGTTCTGGCCATAGCTCCTTCCTGCAGTAGTTGCTTATGACTGAAAACACTAACTCTTACATCTGCTAGGGGAACTGCACTTACTAGGAGTAATTCACCTTAGTCAGCGTGAGCCAGAGCAAAGATGCATAACATACCAGCTGTTTGAGCTAACTAGGCTCATTTTGGCACAAGTGGACTAAGGAACACTTACGTGTTCCTCCTCCAGGGGCTAGAGAATCAGTAAACAACACAAAAACAGCACTTAAAAGCAGCTGGAGAGAAATTATTGGCAGTAACCTCATCTACCAATACCGCCGTAGCATACTGCACAGCTGCCCACGGCCTTACCTGAGACTTTTCAAAAGGGTGTAAGTGAGCTGGCTCTGCGCTCCCCCTTACAGTCCCTTGGCTCTTCTGCAGCAATTGCTGCTCACCATGCTCAACTTCCCAGTGGAGGTGACAAATCATTCCCCTAAGAGCCAACGTGAGCGACATCTCCCCATGAAATGGCACTAATAAGGGGAGAACAGAAATAGAAAAGTTTAAGGAACAGGTGTGTTCTAAAGGGATTTTAATTATACCTATAAAACTGAGGTATGACATTAACACTATTACTGTAATTTGTTTTCACTTTTATTGTGCTGTACTTTTAATACTCATTCAGTGTGCCGCGATTGTTTAAAGCAGAAAAAAATCTGTATAATCATTACAAGCTTTGTCTGTAGACAAGCCAGTAAGGCAACTTTTACATAATATGACACTGCACAATAACTACACCCTAAACAAAAACATGCTCCCTGATAAGCATGTGTGAATGTGTGTGTATGTCTACAGACCAGACTGCAATATTTGCAAACTTGGATACTTAAGATTAAATATAAGCCCCTGAGAAAGAAGCCACATTTTTAAAAGTGCCCACCTCCTATTACTCGACAAATATGAAAGTCAGTCTTTTAAGTAATGTAGGTAACTGAATTTGGTGTTCAAGTTCAGAGTTTTGAAAATATTCAGGCATGTAAAGGTGCAGATAGGTGGCTTGTAATTTTTTCCAGTGGACTGTCCAAATCTAAAGGTTTGTAAAAAATCTAGTTGTGGATCATATTCACATGCCAGACATGCACTTAAGTCCTGCACTTAATCAATGGATGGGGCAAGGTTCCTCTGGAGCAGGATGATCCCACATCCCAGGTGGATTACAAAATTCTGAATACCAGTGTAGCAACTGTGTTCTTATGAGGTGCAATATCACTCCAGATTTTCATCTGAGATACGGGGTTTCCTATTCCCTTTCCAAACTACAGCTCTCTGATCTTATCTGTGCCGTATCATAAGACCCAATGAAGGGGTACATTGCCTTTGCTCCTTCAAAAAAGAGAAACAAAGACAGAAAATACACCTGCTCACCCTTTTTGAAGGCTTTCAATGATAAATTCAGAGTCAAAGTTGAGAGCCACAAAGATCTAGCCAATAGGAAAAACTGGGCACGGGGATTTTAATGGAATTTAAATAAGTTAATATGTTTATCTTTAGATTTATATACTTTCCCTTGGCACCTAACCTTAAGCTACACAAGTTAGAACATTTTAGACAAATTGTATTTTCAGTTGGCAAGTATTTGCCATTTTCAGATACAGGTCTACCAGCTGAGATAATTGGGATGAGCTGGTGTAGAAGTTTACATTAGCGATTGGCAACTTTCTTCCTAACTCTTTTCTTTGGAACACTGAACAGGAAAACAGGAAAAGATTGACCTTTTTTCCTATGATTTATATGTGAAATTTCTAGGGCATGGAAAAGCCACAGAAAGGTCTTGAAGATTCAAAATAAGGCAAATAACATCTTGTAATATATTTTACAAATGATAATGTAAACCTCACATAAACATAAGGAGGATTTTTAAAAGTATGTTCCTTGGCTGTGAACTTAGGGAACATTTAGAGTCAAACTGGGGGGACTAGAATAGGAATTTCTTTGTCTTCTCCCAAATAAACAAATTGTTTATTGTATTGAAAATGGGCAGTAGAACATATGCAGCCTTTTTGGTGGGTAAAGAGTCAAAAATGGGAATGTCCAGCTGTCTCTAGTTAATATTTTCCTCTGATCTCTTTCAGACATCCAAGGCTTTCTTAGGCAATCTTCTGCAAATGTGGACCTGGACGTTCTGCCTTTGTTGCCCAGCCTCCCACATGCTGGTGAGATTCCAGCTGATCCCCACCCACACGGTGCTAAACCTGTCGGTCAATGGTTGGTGAGTAACAGTCGCTCGTTCTCTACCCGGAGACATTGGATGGCAAGCCTTAAATCCCTCCCATCTTAATCTGTGAAGCAGTAGGTTATACAGTCTATTCCCTGTTTTTACAAATCCCCAAAGCCTTTGCAATTCAATAGCCAAAAACTTAAAAACATACATAAATTAGCCTTATTAGTCATAGGTGCTTACAACACTATCTTTGTTTTCCAAGGGAAAGAAAACAACTTACTAGACATTTAGCATGAATTAGCATTATAACTTTGTGAAATCTTATTTTTAAATTCCTAATCGTTTATTTGCTGAAGTTACCCAAAGCCAATCTACATTTCTGAAACTTGATAATACTTTTGCCTCTATACATTTCAGTTTTGGCATTATAAATTTGTTTTAATTAACTCTTGCTCCTAATGCTGAAAAATTAACCATTAACATCTGAGAATGACACTGAGAGAAGGATGGATACTTGCATAAGGATACTTAAACAGTATGAAACAGTGTTTCTGTACCTTTGCTGGATAAAATTGAAATGGAAGGAAGTCCAGGAAGTTAACGTAATATAATATTGATGTAACTCAGCTATATAGTTAAAATATATTAGTGATCTAGCAAAGATTAATCTTACAGCCATATTGGTTCTCAAGAAAACTGAAACCAGTCGGATAATATGATCACTGAAAATCATTCTGCAGAGAGATTTTTTGGGAAAAAAAAACCTGCACAATACCCTTAAGATTTAGACCACTTGTATTAACAAAACTGAAGAACTTGCTCTATGATCGGCTAAACCAAATTTTTTTTTTCACAGATTTGTATTTTTGTTCACTAAAACTCTATTCTTCCTACAAGTGTAGCAATAACACCAATGTTTTCATACGTTTTAAGAGACACCTCTCATTCTTTAACTAGTCCTAAATTACTCATGTTGATTGACTGGACAGGTTGTATTGTTCATGCATGTATACATGCTGATTAACAGCTAACGTCAAATACTGTGTCATGGCTGAATTTCACCTTTTTTCATTGCAGACACTGAAACTTGTAATTTAGGTTTTTTTGAGAGCTGCCCTACTTTCAAGTTGGGTTGAAAGTGTCCATTGCAACCATTTTGCATTTGTTGTAAAAATTATTTGAGGGAATTAGTTGGACAAATGAATGTAGCTAAAATAGTCATACCCTCTTTCTAATAGCTAATAAAAGCAGTATGCAAAATATTTAATGTTATCCCTGATTTAACTTCAAAGATGAAAGTCTCTTTGTTTTTCACAGCAAATGGGCTTTTAAGATGAGATTCGATAGACATAATTAATCCTAAATATTTCTAGCTTAAAAGAATGTGTACATCTGAACAACTGTCCTGATTTGGTAACCTTTAACTACTACCTAATTTCAGGCTTCCTCAAATCAGAAGTTATTACCAAAAATGAATATGAAGGTGACTTGTGTGAGACTGGCCTTTAACCAGTTACTGGCAGATATAGCCAAGTCAGAATACCCGTTACCAACTGGTAGGCCAATTCACAAAGAAGAATGAAAGGACCTGGTGATAGGGTACTCACTTGATCCTCAGTGACAGTGTATACAAAATGGGGTTGAGATGCCGTAGTTGTGTGAGTAACGATCATTCATGTTAATATAGTTTTACACTAATTTGTTGTTGGTACATTTCATATATCTTCTCCAAACAGGTTCAGTAGGCAATAGAAATATTTGAATGCAAAATGCGAGTGTTTTAACAGAAGAAAGGTCTGTTATTTGTAGCTCCATATTCAGCTCATACCAGATTGCTCAGTCTGCATCAGTTCCACTGTTCATGAACAAATGGAATACCCAATTTATTGATTTTACAAGAAAATTTTAAAAGAAAATCTGCTTCAGTTCTCTGTGGAAAGGTACAAGTGATGGCAAATGTCAAGAATTTTAGAAACTTGATTTGGATAATGTTACAACATTTGTCTCATGGGGAACCTAGTTCAGAGACTGGGTTAAAAGTTAACCTGAGACAAGTCTCATTTATGCTGGAATAATATTCACAATATACTTATAGCACCATAAATACTTTGAAAGAGGGATGAATTTCCATTAGTGAAAAAATAAAAAGCTTTGCCTACACAGAGGAGGATAAATTTCAATCTCCCCTCTTTACCTTGCCTTTGCAAGAGTTTGCCATTAAAGGGAAATGTGCACAACTTGTGCATATCAATGCCAACCCACAGAAGCAATAGTTGAAATCACAGATGAGCAGAATCATTTTAGGGTGTGCAAGCTCAAAACCAGCTCCCCCTGCCCCTTGTTCCCCTTGTGTAGCCTTCAGTCGGCTGCCAAGGTAGGAAGGGAAAGGGTGTGGAGGTGGCTTTGCTCTGCTCACCTGGAGGTTGTCTGCTTAGGCAAGTTGCATTTACTCCTTTGCCTGTTACACTGCAGGGGCACAAGGGTGGCTGAGCTGCTTCTGCTTTCTGCATTTGCTCTTCAGTCTGAAAATGTCAGAACGATTAATTTGGCAGCACCAGCTTTTGCAGTTTGATCCGGAAATCTCACAGTACTTGATGCCATATTTGAAAGTGTCTGTTCCTCTAGGCAAGTGATTAAACAAGACTCTCTTTTTATTAAAAGAGGAGAAAGGCAGAAATAGAGCTCTAGCTTTCATGGGTTGGTATTGTGTCCTGAAGGAATTCCAGAGGCTCTGAAACTAAAGGCAAACAGCTCCAAGCTCTTCTTTTGCTTTTCAGCTTGCCTTAATCCCATGATGTGTTTGAAGAGTTTGACTCACGAGTTTTAAACATTTAAAACAAGCGATTTGGATAAGCATTTGCACTGAACGTGGAGAATGGATAGCAAAAAGGTAAATCAAAAGACAGCTAAATTGTAATACTTATCAACAGACTGTGATAGAAAAGTCTTCAGTGACTTACTCTTTCCACTGCAGCAGCCACAGAAGGACTGGCTGCAAAGTGTCTCAAACGCAAAGGCAGGATGAAGAGCAGGAAAAACATGCCTATTTCTCCTTCTGCTGAAAGGTGGAGCTGGGGGAGATCTAAGACCTCTTACTCTGCCCTGTCAAAAAGTGGGCAGACAGAACACAGCTGATACGGAGTGGGAAGAAAGCTGCACATCTTTCAGATGTTCAGATAAATGTTCCTGGAGGCCCAAGGAAGGATTGTCATACCCAGGATGCAAAGATGCTCAGGAAAGCAAAGATAAATAGCAAAGGGTATGAAGTTGATATGCTTAAAGTGCTTTCAAATCTAGTGGTGAATTAAATTACCTCAGATTAAGGCACTTTCCTTCTGAGTTAGTGTGTCTATATAATGGTTGAACACAAATTCAGTTATGTGAATTGACATCGCAGGTCAAGTTGATTCCTTTTATCTTAGAATCATAGAATCATAGAGTCATAGAATGATAGAATCATAGAATAGTTTGGGTTGGAAGGGACCTCTAAAGGTCATCTAGTCCAACACCCCTGCCATG
Organism: Pygoscelis adeliae; assembly: GCF_000699105.1. Classification (NCBI taxonomy): domain Eukaryota; kingdom Metazoa; phylum Chordata; class Aves; order Sphenisciformes; family Spheniscidae; genus Pygoscelis; species Pygoscelis adeliae. Next base: position 917,369 of record NW_008823961.1, read on the forward strand.
GGCAGGGACATCTTCAACTAAATCAGGTTGCTCAGAGCCCCGTCCAACCTGACCTTGAATGTTTCCAGGGATGGGGCATCCACCACCTCTCTGGGCAACCTG
>NW_008823961.1:917492-917886 GCF_000699105.1 Pygoscelis adeliae
GATAAAAAGGTTGCTGCCATCTTTTTTATAAGCCCCCTTTAAGTACTGATGGGCTGCAATAAGGTCTCCCCAAAGCCCTCTCTTCTCTAGGCTGAACAACCCCAACTCTCTCAGCCTTTCCTCATAGGAGAGGTGTTCCACCCCCCTGATCATTTTTGTGGCGCTATTCTGGATCCACTCCAACAGGTCCGTGTCTTTCGTATGCTGAGGGCTCCAGAGCTGGACGCAGTACTCCAGGTGGGGTCTCACCAGAGCAGAGTAGAGGGGCAGAATCACCTCCCTCGACCTGCTGGCCACACTTCTTTTGATGCAGCCCAGGATATGATTGGCCTTCTGGACTGCGAGCGCACATTGCTGGCTCATGTCCAGCTTTTCATCCACCAGTACTCCCGAG
>NW_008823961.1:920295-998235 GCF_000699105.1 Pygoscelis adeliae
TTGCACTTGGCCTCGTTAAACCTCATGAGGTTCACACAGGCCCACTTCTCGAGCTTGTCCAGGTTCCTCTGGATGGCATCCTGTCCCTCTGGCACGTCGGCTGCACCACTCAGCTTGGTGTCACCTGCAAACTAGCTGAGGGTGCACTCAATCCCACTGTCTATGTCATTGATGAAGATATTAAACAGTACCGGTCCCAATACGGACCCCTGCAGGATGCCACTCGTCACCAGTCTCCATCTGGACATTGAGCCGTTGACCACTACCCTCTGGATGCGACCACCTAACCAATTCCTCACCCATTGGACAGTCCACCCATCAAATCCATACCTCTCCAGTTTAGAGAGAAGGATGTTGTGGGGGACCATGTCAAAGGCCTTACAGAGGTCCAGACAGATGACATCTGTAGCCCTTCCCATGGCCACTGATGTAGTCACTCCATCATAGAAGGCCACTAGGTTAGGCAGGACTTGCCCTTGGTGAAGCCATGCTGGCTGCCTCGAATCACCTCCCTGTCGTCCATGTCCTCTTTCCTGCATGTCCCACAGATGGTGTGTCCCTCCCAGGAGTGGTATGGATGCACCCAAGCTCTCTCTGCCTGTCCTAGGCCCAGATCTGGAAGTGGGAAAGTACATTGGAGAAGTATTGACACTGACTGAATGTGAGCCAGTATGGGTCCAGATGCAGTTTAATTGTATTATCTTGGCATAGTGCCCAAGTGCCCTGAATCACTAGAGCTTTTAATAACTTAGTGGTACCATTGCAAAAAGATGGTGTATGTCTCCTCATCAAAAATAAAACAATTTTGCTTTTGTCTGTCAAGAACTTGCTAGGAAGATACTAACTTGACTGACCCAATTTGTATGTCTAAATTCATCCTTTACTGTCACAAGGAGCCCTTCAATAAGTTTCCATAGTCTGTCTTGGATCAAATATGGTTCTTCTTTTCTCATCCCTGTTGTTTGAAAAATAACTTCACAGCACTTGTGGTTAGGAACTTAGATAAATATTCTAGCTTTTACTCTTTTATTTATTTATTTATTTATCTATCTATCTATTTATTTATTTGAAATAGCCCTTTGCCAGATTTCTATTCCTCCCATAAGATGGATTCTTCATTATCTGTATCATTCCAATAGCCCTTTTCTGTCTCCATTCCAGTTTAAAATAAATTTCTGTGAATACAAATGACTAGAACTATGTAAAATATTCTACCCTAGCTCGTACCAATGCCTTGTATAATGTAGAAGGCAGCAGCACTTCCTTATATTCAGTGAAAATGATAGAGTCTGGACTTTTTTTTTTTTCTTTCTACAGCCACGTCACACTGGCAAGCTCCCCGTCGTCCTTTGGTTGACTACTTTATCCTGTTTCATATGCTTCTCTTTCACCTCCAGCTGATAAACATCCAGTTTTTAGAAAATGCTTTTGTCAGCAGTTACTAAGTGGATGCGTGTGTGCTTTGTACTATGCAAATGCATTGCTGCTGCTCTGTCATAGAGGTCTTAGAGGTTATACTTTCTGTGTAGTAAGTTAGCCCTCAGCAGTATCTTCATTTGGCAGTCAGCTAGAATCTCATGAGCACACACCTTGTTCTCTCACTAATGACAACACTGTGCAGGATCAGTCCTAAGTCTGATGTGTATGCAACACCACTGGTGATAATTTCATCTTTGGGACTTCCTTTTCAATGTATGCCCACTTTAGCCTTCTGCTTAGTTTTTGCCTTATCTATCTTCCAGTTCCTATATTAACACCCTTCCTGAACTCCTTAAACAATAATTTCCTGTGTGGTAAAGTACCGAATGATTTACCATAATCTACACTCTTAGAAACATGACATTTACTCTTATCTTACAAGAAAGTTATCTTGTCGAATGTAAATTATGTCAGACTAACCTAGTATGCAGGTTAAGAAGAACCACATTACAATTTAGCGCTCTTTCAATTTGCCTCCACAGCTCATTATTCTTGACTTTAAAAATCTGTGCCAAGGGCTCCTGTAGGGCTGTCTAAACTGATGGGCATGCAGCCATCTAGATCACTTCGCCCGTTCCTTCCCCCAAAACTTTCTGTAATTAGATATGCTATCTCCAGTCAGAGGGCAGATTCTCTCATCTTCACACCACACGTTCCCAAACTGATAGTAATTAAAAACGTCTGCTACTGAACTTGCAATTTCATGTGTGCTTCCTTTAGTGTTTTAGCTGGTCCCTTTTTTCCTCCCTCTCCTTCTTCCTTCATCTCACCACAGTCAGCAAACTCTGCTTTTACTTTGAATATGGTAATGAAATTACCATTCCTACTCTCATTCCTGATTAGGTACCCTGTCATTGCCCTCATAATCTTAATTTCTGCTGAAAACTAAAGTATTAATTTAGTATATAGGACATCCCTTTTAATTAATCTTTAATCTTCCTTCTCTTCTCAGCCTGTCTTTCTTTCCTTGTTCCTCTCTTGTATAGCTGGTGAAGACATCATTAGCATTTGGTTTTGTTTTCCTTCCAAGGTAAAGCTTAATTAGCCTTTTAACTAAATTTATTTCTTTTTTTTCCTAACCTTCAAGACAGAGCTCTCTTAGCTTATCACACTCTTTTTGTGCTCCAATTCTGTTTGTCCTTTTATCATCCTGTCTGATGTATTTATTCATTTTAGTAGGTCTGTAGCCCGCTCCTAGCAATCTTTCTCTCCTTGCTTGGAAGTCTGGTTCTGGGTAGCAGTGGCACTTAGACCTCATGTAATTCTGCTTGTACTCAAATCCATAAGCTGCTTTTCCTAGTCAATCTCACCAATTTGTACCCAGTTTCTCAAAATTTCTTCCTATAAAACTGAAAATCTATTTTTGTATGTCATATAATCCAAAGTGATCTGATATAATCCACCGTTATCTCCTACAACCAGGTCTTTTACAGGGTACTTGTTGCTTTCCAAAATTTTCAGTATGAAATCCTGTTAACTCATTGTGGTGGGTTGACCCCAGCCAGCAGCTAAGCATCCACCCACTCAACATTATATAGTCATATATTGGTCATTTTGGGTTGGCTGTGCTGGCTGTGTCCCCTCCCAGCCTCTTGCCCACCTCTTGCCCTACTCTCTTGGGGGTGCAAGCAGGAAAAACAAAACCTTGACGCTGTGCAAGCACTGCTCAGCAATAGCCAAAACACTGGTGTGTTACCAACATTGGTTTAGACACAAAGGCAAAACTTAACACCATATGGGCTGCTATGAAGAAAAGTAACCCCATGCCAGACAGAACCATTATATTCATTAACAGAGAAGTCAATCAGCTGTCACATTCAACATTTGTGATCCTAGCATGTTCATGTTTTTTAGAATTTCCACATCCCAGATCTGTCCCTAACCCTAACCCTAACCCTAACCCTAACCCATACTCATGGCTTCTGGTTTTGTAAGTTATATATTCTTTAGGGATGACAAAGAAAAATACAGACAAGTAAAACCATAAATGTCCCAAACCCCAAGGCAAATGTTAAAAATGAATATCTGGAGAGTTTTTAATATGTCAGTTTTCAAACCCATCTCGTCATGTTGTGGGTCCTTTAACTTCAGACATATGACATTGCATGGGCGTTAATTTGACCCCACTTCATCTCACATTTTATTTTCTTTTATGGAAATTTCTTGGAGCACACTGCAATCTGTACAAGGTGATTGTGTTGGACAGCCGCTTCTCTCTTTGATTCTTCAACTAGTGTAGGTATAGTAGGGTTGGACATAACTATGATCATGGTGACTACTCCTTTTCCCCTATCATGTGCCATTCAGAATGTGCTTTGCAGCATTGTGCTGAGAGTAGAAAGGATCTTTACCATCTTCCATTCCCTCAGATGAATATTTAAGTCTCAGACCAACAAGCTCTCAGTATTATTTTTGTAATAAATAATAAGGAGGATATTTATCTATCATGGCAAACTTGCCAGTGACAGCTGTTAAGAAACATAACTCTTCACAGCTAAGAAGGACAGGGCATGTTACTCATTTTACACCATAATTTAAAAATCATTTGTTCTTTTGCTTTATATTTCTGTAAATCAGCATTGTTTATGCTGATTCATAAGAGTTTCATCTGTGTTAGAAGTTTTTATCTTGTTTCCCTTTGTGATATATTATGTTGTGCTTCTTTTATTAAGGACATTACTCGTATCTTGAAGGCCAAGGTTATCTGTGTTGGTCTGGATGCTCAGAATTATCAGTAAATTTCTGTGTTTCCCTGATGTTCAGGGCCCTGCACATGCTGCTGAGTTGTGTAGGACCAAGAAAATGCGCTATAGCTTTTCAGTCTGAACTATTACTGTAATAATTAGAGATGCCTTTGTAATACTAATATTAATGAATCAGGAGCCTTTGTGTACACAGTCATTAATTTCTGTCATTATTTGTAAAGTTAAAATCCTTAAGTATTTTTTAAGATGTCACTGAAAATAATGCGGAAATTTTCCAGATCTTCATGGCATCCTTCTTTCTCCATCACATGCCCTCACACATGCGCACAGACTTAGTCAAGTTTCAAATATCGTCAGCAGCAATGAAACCAAATAGCAGTGACACATATATGGTTTTGTTTAGCTGTTCCTGTAGAAGAAATAATACTATATAGACATGGAGTTCAAAACAGGAAATACAGATGGTGCAAAGGCAAATGGTATAATGCTGTCATGTTTGTGGGAAACAAAAAAAATACCAATCTTAAGACATCTGATAGTGGGAGTTCTGTGTTCTGTTGTCATTAATTGCACTGAGTCTTAGTGACGCTCATGTCCTTAATCACACTTCTCTTACTCCAAATCAACCCACTCATTTCAACAAGGCTACTTTGGGGTTCATTACTGTTCAGTATAAAGTGGAGAATTACAGTTTGGCCCTAATTTAGTAACCATTTAGTTAAATGTATACATTTTGAATGATAGCTATGGATCTCCTTTTCTAAGTGCACACTGATAATATTTCATGTCACAGTGATAATATTAATTTCATTTTAGTTATAATATTCATTCAGGTTATATTCATTTGATAATGTCCACTAGCAAAGCCATTAGTGCTGTGGAAGTAGTGGAAAAATAAAGACCATTTGATTCAATGAGTTATACATTCTTCATGTGTAACATTGCTTACTTGTAATAATATTTCATTTACTTGTTTGGCAATATCTCACCTACCAGTCAGAACCAGAATCTGAGTCTAGATATAAAGAGACTGATGTTCTTGCCTACTGCCACAGAGATAGCAGGTCCTGTCCTGCCATTGATTTTAAAGTAGACCTCTCCAATAAGTACATTATGTGAAAGTGAGTACTGTATATAAAAGAAGAAGGAGATAATCTGTGTGACTCCATTACTGTGACAAATTATTATCCTATCCCCAAGCACTTGTCTTAAAATTAAGAAAAATACTTGCCAGGTACTCTCAGTTAACTTCATGGTGGTGCTCTGGATCTTCTAAGTCTATTTGTATTTTGTGTTTTGAGGGGTTTTTCTTGCTTCTAATTTTTAAGAAACGGACTCCAGTCTTGTAACTAACTTGCCACTTGAACTTTATCTTTGAACTTCATGCCAGCACCATTTGACTTACAGGAACAGTGAAAAGAAGGTATAATCCATCATAGATGACAGCCATTTGTTTTAAATCAAAAAGTTCTCTAATTTTAGCAATAAGCCTAAATGTTGAAATAAACAAAAACAGTGATATTTTTGCTTAAAAGTGGTTAAGATACCACAAAGCTACCAATTTCACCAATCTTTCAGTCTCTGGAATATGGATTTCAAAGAGGGATGAGGACAGATGACTTCACACAATTCTCAGAGACAGAATTTATTAAGGTCAAGACAAGTCTAAATATCACACTTGATCCACAGCCTGTTCAGAAGTAGAATTATGAGTTCACTGTTCTCTCCGCCACTATTTATCTCCTCACTTCGGAGCACATAACAGTTTAATAAAATAATAGACAATCTGTGTGAATAAATAACTCGGTGTGTTGCTGTGCATTTTGAAAAGAAATTATAACTCCTTTAGAGTTTCCCAGCTATGATTTTGTGTTGCCATTTATTAATACTTTGCTTCTAGGGTAATCCACATGCAAATGGAACAATAAACAAAGAACCTTCTATGCCACGGGAGCATATTGAAGGAAGTCTTCAGAGAGTCATGTTCTACTGCTGGAGAAAACAGTCCTGAGTCAGCACTCCCTCCTTTCCCCCCACCTTCCCTTCCTTCTTCACGCTGGCAGGAAATTAAAACTATTTCAGTGTGTTATACAAAATGTGTAGAATTGATGTGATCTTTTCAGTCTTGCTGTATACCAGCCATGAAAGCTTATTGATAGCATCACCAGACATTTCCTAAGCTATTCAAAAATTATCACCTGTCTTCCCCACTTTCAATCTGATGAGACGTTAGAAGGTGTTATGCTTAAAAAACAAAACAATAAAAAAAGGCTGCACTTTCCAGAAAGAGAAGTTTGTCTGCTTTGGTTCTCTGAGAGTTACCCATTAGTTTAACTTACATGCTCCCTTATGTTGCTTTTCTGTTAGAGTCTTTTCTGTATCCCAGAAGGTAGGAGAGTAAAGCAGATAGCATCTACTTTTGACTCAATGGCCAAATTGAGAGGCAATGTGTAAGTGAATGCAAGATCTGTATCGGTGAGTGGATGCAAGGCTTAGCGATTCTTACCAAGCCCAAGCAAGTTTAAGCTAGTTTAATTTAAATGCTGAGCATGGCAGAAGAAGGTGCTATACCAGGTTAGATTCCCTGGGACTAACTAAGGCCTGATCCAAAATTCAAAGGCTTAATGGCCTTTGAAGCAGATCTGGGATTCCCACCTGAATCTAGTGATGTGGTTAGCTGCCAAAACTGGTATGCTGTCATTGCTGGCTGATATTTTCAGATGTGGTCAAGTAAATAGCTTGATTTCTAGAAGTGTTCAGTACTCATTGCCCCTAAAGACTTAGTGACTGAGTAGCTGTATAATATATATATATATAGGCTGTTCCAGCTTAGCACTCAGGCTTAAAAATTTCATTCACACTGCATACTGTGTTCTGCTAAAAACAAGCAATGCTCAAGTACATGAATGAAGTTTACACTTAAGATTTATACACACAATAACTCATTCAAAACATTTTCTCCTCTCTTTTCGCCTTCTCCTTTCACTGATTCTAGACCCACTAATGGTTTTGGAGGTTGAAGATTTTTAAGCACAGGTGAAGACTAGCATGGGTGACAGCACTGACAGCTTTCCACATTTCTCTACCAAGATATCACATTCCTGTGATAAGAGAACAGTCAAGTTTCTCTGCCGATGTTACCCGGAGCCTTTGCTGAGATTGTCAACAAGGTTGCCAATTAGAAGCAATTGTGACATTTTGTTCATGTGTGTGATACAAGACCTGCTGACTAGGAGTTGCTGAAACCACCAGCTCATTTCACAATATTTAAACAGTAAATTACCATACCTAGCATTTTTGTCAACAAGCTGAGGGATTGATTGATTGGGTGTGTACATCCTGCATAGTGATTATTGTCAGCCATAACTCTTCAACCTGTAATAGGGTGAACGCTGTTTTTAATTTGTAAGGCTGTCAAGACACTTGCAGACAAAGTGTTCAGGTAAGACAGGCTGTGCTCACCTTGAGTGATCCACTTGTACTCTGTCAGACCTCCTGTGTACAATGAATAGTAATTAATGCACAGGCTGTGTGAAAAAAAGGCATGACAGGAAAGGAGTGGGGAAAAAAGAAGAAAAGTGCTGGCAGGCACAAAAGTGAGAATGAAAAACTCTGAAAGCTGACTTGTACTCTGCATGAAAAACATTCCTACCCTTTATTGTGCTTATGAAAATGCAAAGGGATGGCAACAATGCTACATGACAAAGGGTTAGTGCTCGTGGAATAGAAGGTAGTCTTAGAGGGAGCAGATAAGAGTATCAAAGTATATGTCAGAGTAGAGCATTCTCAAATCCCTTGATACTGAGCTCTCTCACTACTGGTGGTGTATATGCATTAAAATCAGTCAATATACTGCATATATTATATTGATGATGCAGCAAAGTAGAGTCTACCATTTGGAGAGTTCTTTCTCAATTGTTATTTGCTTTGTGGCACTCTCAGAGGCCTGATTGCTGACCAAAACCCATCATCGCTAAGGACATTTGCAATATTGACAGTTTCTTCTCAGTACACCCCTGGATGAAAGTGGCAAGCACGTACATTCATTTCTTTCCTTTTTTTTTTTTCTCCTCTCCTCCTGGGCCACATTAAAATCAGTCAATATACTGCATATATTATATTGATGATGCAGCAAAGTAGAGTCTACCATTTGGAGAGTTCTTTCTCAATTGTTATTTGCTTTGTGGCACTCTCAGAGGCCTGATTGCTGACCAAAACCCATCATCGCTAAGGACATTTGCAATATTGACAGTTTCTTCTCAGTACACCCCTGGATGAAAGTGGCAAGCACGTACATTCATTTCTTTCCTTTTTTTTTTTTTTCCTCTCCTCCTGGGCCACTCTCTCTCAGTAAAGACCCCACACCTCACCCTAGTTTCCTCTCCCTTTTCCTTAGCCATGCTGCAATGAGAAGGACTTTTAAGACCTATTTTTAACACATTTATTCTGAAAATATGCTGATCTTTCACCATGCATTTGTAAGAATTGCTTGATTTTGCAACTCTTCACGTCTGAAAACATAATGCCACCTCTAGTTCCTTCAATTTTTTGCTTTATTTCAGTATAAATTACACAACTTCCTCTACAATGCAAGGTCATCTTCCCCACAATTTTCCTATTCCTTTCTCACTTTTCTGCTTTTTTTTTTGGTGGCTCATATGATTGCCTACAGGGATTCACCAGAGCCACAACATCCTTCTGGAGCAAACTGAGATCACAGCACTACACTTGAAACACTAGAGGTTGCTAAAGCCTGTGTTTGTTCATTGACTTTTCTCAAGTGAAACAACGTGATAGATCTTGCTGAATTGAAGTCATGGTAGGAAAATTCCTCCTACTCTAAATATACCTAAACTAGCACTAGACAATTCATTCTCTGAATTCTCTTGCTCCTCAACTGTTAACAAAATGCACAACAAAAGATCCTGTTCCAGTGTGTAAAAGGCATCTATGATAAATACAGGATATCTAGGATACAGGAAATAGAGGGTAAATGCAGGATCAAGGATTTCATCTTTAGGATCTATATACACATTGTCAGACATGAAAGTTTCTGACTTAAGAATAGTTTCTTGCCTTGTTTTAAAATACATATTTTAAGAATACTGCCAGAAAAAGAGGGTATATCTAAATTTTAAAAAATGTTATGTAAATTAACAATGTTATATAAGACCAGATACACATACTGTATGCATGAGATTGTTCCTCATGTCAGACAATATCTCCACAAGATACTTCTCCAGATGGCTTTTTGAATCTTACATTGTAGGCTTCTCATTGGGTTGAAGAGCAGCTCCTGTAAAAAATTGAGCTATTTAGTGGTGATTTAAGTATGTCTCCTACTCTCATACATGCAAGCCTTTAGCTAACAAAGGGCAGCCAATCACTTTCTATTACCGTTCTTCTGATTAGCAAAATCAGTACAAGTTGATCACCTGATGAGGGAAGACTGTACTGAAGCACTAGCCATGACTATGGTAATTGATTTTCACAGCTGTGTGAGAATCCTAACTGGACTAGTTCTGTTCTCTAGCATCCCAGCTCCTGGAGTCAAGTTATTATGCAAAGAACTCATATTATGTTCTCTTGAAAAAAAAGACTGCTTAGCCAAAAAATTATAATGTAACACATACCTGCCATGCCCCTCAAAATGAAAAACAAATAGAAAGACACCCAGATGGGTTATTTTTAGTAACTGCATGGTTTCATAGGATTAATTTATAAGTAGTGAACACTTGGGGCTGCCAATCTGTGAATAGTCTTTGGAGGAGCTGCTTGGGCCCCTTTCCAACCTCTCTTCCTGACAGGAATTTCTATGAGGGGGGTAGGGAGTTTGTAATGAACTCGCCCTGACATCTGGGCTGGCGAAAGATAACAGGACGCCTTTGTTCCCAGCAATTCCAGTGGTTTCCAGTACACGCCAAAGTACCTCAGAATATTCTTGTTTCAGGAAGGGAAAGCAAAACCATGAGAAGAGATCCTGAGTATGGCAGCAAAAGCTGGCCCCCACTTCCAGGAGGACATACATGCAGGGGAATGGCAGGGCCAGCTGGCTGGACAAGGCCCCCACTGTGGCAGGCAGGATGTCCCATGTGATGACATCAGTTTGGAAGGTTGCCCAGCTTGCGTGAGCCCATCACATAGCTTCTGAGCAATAGCATGGGCTATATTTAGAGATGGAGAATAATAGATGAGACATATGGTGCCTGATTCTCCTTCAACCTCAAGTCTACTCGTGTACATGAACAGACCCCCATTGATTTCAATGGCTAAGACTCCTCCATTTCAGCACCAGTAGCATGACTGATTTTACAATGCTAATGGAAGTGAAGTTCAGTCTAAGTAAAAAGTATGCAGTTTTGTTCTGTGTGCAACTGATGCTTGAAAAATAGCAGGGGAAAGATCAACTATCTTAGCTCTCCTCTTCCTACAAAGGCCTGTTAACACATTGTAAGCCTTTTCTGCTTGACTTACTAAGACGTTGCTGAACTTCTCCAACAAAATTTATTTTATAAATAAACTTTGTTACTATGGTTGGTCAGAGTTGAGTCTCTGGTCAGAGACTAAAGCAAAGTCTTTTTGATGGGTTAGTCATTCTTTGCACTTTAAACCTACATAGTTGGAGAAAGAAATGTTGAAAGCAGCTTGGGCTGAACCCAACTCCTTGTCTTACAAGAGCTATGGAAAGCAATGCAAAATTATTTACAATGCAAATGAAAATCAATTTGTGCCTGTTCCTTGGCCATTATGTGAAACAGACCCTGCTTTGTAATGCTGCTGATTGTAATGCTATACAGATATATGTCTGTATAGTCATAAAACAGAGATTTATTTGCTTCTCATCTCCAGCAATTAACTGCTACAGATGTCAGACAATTATGCTGAATGAGTGTGCTGCGCCTTCATTAGTTTTCTTCTTTTGTCTGAGTTGCTGATTTTGAAAGCTGCCCAGCTATCAAAACTTCACTTAAAGTGCCTATGATCAGAAACAAGCCCAGGGCAGCAACATGATATGATACTGGAATAAATAAAGCATTTGTTGACTCATGACCCATCTAGATCAGAAGCCCTCCAGAGTGTTTTATGCTAAAATGAATAAATAGATCTCTGAAGTCAACTGATTGCTCCATGCAGAGCAGACTCAACACTTAGTGTGTTTGAATTTGCCTCAACAGCACAAAAGCAGGCAGAGTGCTGCCCTGCAGCTCTGCTGTTCCAGATGGGAGAATCCAAGCAGGGCTATGCCTACTCCCTACCATCTGCTCTCCCCACCTTCTCTGAAGAAGACATGTCAGCACAGGGCAGAAAGAGCAGCCTTAGGCTTCTTTGAATTATACAGAGGGCTAAACAGTCCCCAGCTGGCCCAGGATCAGAGGAATGGACTTAAGTTGCTTAAAGCCACCTTTCTCATTGCTTGCCAGATGCTTTTCAGCTGTGCAGAGGGCAAAATAGGTTTGGTAGAGAAGATATGCTTAAACACAGCTTGGGATTCATTCACTGACTTCTTATGTCAGATGCACCTTCTGTGACCTGGCTAACAAGGAAATCTAGTGGTACTCTACATGTCTTAATATGTTCCCTTGCTAAGCCTTCAGCTGCTCTTCACTTCATGCTGCACTGGTACCAGTTCTCAATTAAAACAGAGTGAGCCCAACATTCATATTAGTGATTTTAAATTAACAGGACATAGGATTGTGGTCATCTTAGGGCACAGTTCATACCTTCTTAATTTGGAAGACACCAAGCATAGGCTAAACACATTTGAAGCAAACAATGACAAGCCATTATCATCAAGTGTAGCTACAACAAAGTGGCCTTGTTTATCTTGCGGTTCCCCACACTCATACATTTTAAATATTGAAGCCTTGATGTGAACGCTACACTTCAGTGATGGAGGACCAGTCCCTTTGAGACAAGAAATCACTTTTATAGACATTATTTCTGGACTATGGTATAGAATGTCTCACTTGAAGTCCTTCGGGGGAGTACTAGCTGCAAAGCATTTCTTATGGTGGCTGCAAGGAAAATGCAATGATTTTAGCAATTCACAATAGTTTCATCCACTGTGATACTGGTAAGTGTGGGAACTTAATTTTTTTAGGCTGTGGTGAATTACTGATGAAGTAATTTTGGGAGATCCTTGTGTTGGATTCTGTTGCATGTAATGCAAACAGAAAATGCAACACAGAGCCACAGTCATGGTTTAAAGTTATTTAAAAGTTATTTAAAATTTATTTAAAGTGATTTAAAAATTCTGAATCTGCTACTCTGAGTCCAGCAGAATTTCTTCCTGAGTGGGCATGGCATTTCTGTATTGCTCTGTGAGTGAGCATTCATCTAAAGATTTTGAAGATGATCTAGCCTTTTTACTCTTATTGCTGTGAGATCACTGTCCTTAGATGTCACTGCCTTCCCTAATGTACAGGCTTGGGACAATATACTTTCTGTTTCATCTGATCACTCTTTCACCTCAGAACTTTCTTTCCTTGTATGCAGATCTCCACAAAATCTGACAAATTGTCTCATCTATGTTAGACTACAGCATAGCATCACCGATCAGAGCTGGCCCAAAAGTGATTTTTTACCATTTTCTTCAGGCACTATTTGCCATGATCTCAACTGGTCTGTACAGAGGCATTGGACCTGCTCAGATTCTGGAGAAAGCATCCATGCAGGGGTCCTCAGTGAAAAGGAACAATCCCATCTGTCACAGGCTCATTACTGAGCACAGAGAAAAGAATAAGAATCTGAGGTCAGCCTAGAGGAACCACAGTCAGTGGCCTCTGCCTCCAAGGGAGCCTGGCTGCAGCTGAGCTGGAAGATTTCGGATACCAGGTGGATTCCTGGGTAGTATCTGGGACTGTGTTGTGTGTAATGACAATACACCCCTCCTAAGAAAGTAGAAAGCATGAGGACAATGGTCAGACCACTGCATCTGAGTGGGCCAAAGTCAGAAAGTGAGTGTGGGACAAGTAATTTTCTGGGAACACAGAACTCTTGAATTGCTGGAAGCTGCTCCAAATTTGTGGATCTGTGCTTCCCAAACTCACCCTGGAAGGCTGACACACATGGCCAACCTTATCACGCCAGTAGGCCTGTCTCCAGGTACCTCTGTGCTCTGGGATGTGATGCATCTTCCAAACTCATACTTGAACCATATGGTAGCAATTTTCAGAATGCAGATGCTGGCACTGACAATGAATCAGACATTTGTTACTCCAAAGAGATTTTAATGAAAAGAGCAATGGCCTTTATCCATCTCCCTGGCAGCTTCCAGAAAACAGGTAAGCATGAAACATGCTTCTAATCTCAGCTGTTGCATTAGGGATTAAAGAACTGAGCATGAGCCAGGGAAATAGCACCCCCTTTATGTTGTAACTGCACAAGTCAATGACTCCACGGGATCCGCAAATATCATGCAATAAAAGCGTCTGCGTTTGTTTGGGGGTCCATTGGCTTGAAGGGGAAATTTCACTGATGGGAAATGGGATGGATTTGTCTCTCACTACCCAGTGGAATACTAGTCTGCAAAGAATTATCATCTTCAGTTGGCCAACTCATCATCCCAAAGAGAGTGTCTACACATCCTGTCATCTCCAGTCACCTGCCTTCTCCACATTGTAAATTCTTATTCCCCAGGCACAGTGGTGACTCCCAGTAGTAACCTTTTGTCCTGGTTTCTGCTGGGATAGAATTAATTTTCTTCCTAGTAGCTGGTATAGTGCTGTGTTTTGGATTTAGTATGAGAATGAACACAGTGATGTTTTAGTTGTTGCTAAGTAATGCTTAAACTAGTCAAGGACTTTTCAGCTTCCCATGCTCTGCCGACTGAGAAGGCTGGAGACGCACAAGAAGCTGGGAGGGGGCACAGCCAGGCCAGCTGACCCAAACTGGCCAAAGGGATATTCCATACCATGTGACGTCATTCTCAGTGTATTAACTAGGGAAAAGCTGGCCAGGGAACACTGCTTGGGGACTGGCTGGGCATCGGTCGGTGGGTGGTGAGCAATTGCACTGTGCATCACTTGCTTTGTATATTCGATTATTATTGTTGTTATTATTATTATTATTACTACTATTACTATTTTACTTTATTTTATTTCCATGATTAAACTGTTCTTACCTCAACCCATGAGTTTTCTCATTTTTACTCTTCTTACTCTTCCAATTCTCTCCCCCATCCCACTGGGACGGGGGGAGTGAGTGAGTGGCTGTGTGGTGCTCAGTTGCCGGCTGAGGTTAAACCACGACACCTTTTAAAACTAGAAAGATATCATCCTTGGGAATCATCCCCACAAGGCAGCGGCGTTAACGTTCCTATGCATAAACATAAGTAACAAACAAAATAAATGAACTAGAGTGGACACAATACACGCTGGGATATGGGGCATTAGTCCCTTGATGAATGCTGGTTTGCACAGGAATTGTCATGCTAATTTGGAAAGGGTATGATTGGGGGTTCACATGAAATCTGGGTCAAATTTGCACTGCCACAGATGGCAGGAATATTTAGATCCAGTATTAAAGATCATGGGGCCACGGTCTCATTGTCAGCTCTTCTTTGGAGATATGGAAATCTTTGGAAAGGAAACTAAACTCAACACGTATGTCTTCATGTTGCAAGCCAAAAAAAAAAGTTTGAAAAGTCTGACATTTTTAAAAAGAATTACTGTGAGTTCACATATACAGCAGAAATACAGACAAACCAGCACATATAAGCATGTCTTCACATGCTCATTGTTGCTAGCAGAGAGATCTTAAAGATACTGTCCTGAAGGATCTGCAGTATTTACAGCATATCTGATAGCTGGACTTGTGCCAATGGTGCTCACCTGCTGGATAAATTATACAATTTCCAAGACTAAACAAAATTTGTTGTACTGGAGAAAAAAAATGTAAAACGCTTTCCTCTCTTCTTGACAAATAGGCACTTAAAACTTCTAAGTTTGTGGCAATACTGTTTTTCAGTGTTCCTGATATGTAATTAAATGAACCAAATTGTTAAATGTATCATGTGTTAGGGCAGTATACCTAGATAGAGTATTTTAGCAAGTTAATTAGATGCATGATAGGAAAGCATTATATGCATTTGTTTTGCAGGAATACTTTATTCAAAACTCTGTAAGAGCTGAATGGGTAGATTTGAATGTAGCATTTCAAATTCACTCTTCTCGGAGGGCAAAATTATGAAATTCACCTATAGATAAAAAAGGAGTTTATGTGAAAGAGAAGCATTAAAAGTTGGAAACTTAAGTAAGTCAGTGATATTCAAGTAGCTGTGGACAAAGCCTTCAAGCCTGTTTGGTACCAGACCAAATAAAATATCCAGACCCTACCACTCCTGCTTCCCAGCAGTTCTCCTCTTTCCACAGCAGTCTTTCCCACTCCTTCCTACACCATCTTGTGTGTCTCCCCCTCCCTGCACTTAAGTAGAGACAACAGCAGCAAAGAGCTTGAGCAAGAGGTAACTGCCAAGATGTGGCACAGACACGTCAAAGGAGGCTCTGTAAGGTCCCTAAGCAGACCATGAGAAAATTGTCCTGACAAAATCCTCCTAAGCTTTCCACAGGTCCTCTCAACACAGTTTAGGCACTCCTAAATGCTTTTAAGTGATTTTAACTTGTATGGGTAAAAACAGCACCTCTCTGGGCCAGATAGTGAATCTCTTTTCGATAGCTATTTGGAGACGGGTCTGCCTTTACGGTAGGGTTCCTCAGGTTGTAGGAATTCTTTATCTGGACAGGTAGAAAGCTTTGAGGGGTAAGAAAGAGCTCGTTTTGAGTATGTGTTTATCAGAAGCTGAAAAGCAGAAAAATGAGTTTGTGCATCCTAGTTGCTGAAGTTTTCTATATAATTCAAAGCAATGCAGGCTTCCAAAAAATCCTTTGAAAGAATTTTTAGAAAGCCTCTGTGGTCTTTACCCTACAAAACACATCAGAAAACACTACGGTAATGTTGGATTACCATGAATACCTAGATTCAAGTTAGGCAACCTGTTTTAATGTTTCCTTTCCCATACCCATACCTCAAGAGCCCATAAAATAACATGTCCAAATTCAGGCCTGTGCACCAAAATAAAATCTTAACCTTGCAAAAAAATATGCAACTTCCACTATGCACTTTCATGCCAAGGCGAGTTGGGGAGGTAGTAATGGGCTCTAACAGGCACTCCATGAAAATGCTACATACTTTACCTTCAGCCAAGGAGCATTGAGAAGATGTGACATTCTTTTTCTCTGGAAAACGTCAGAGAACATCAGAGAAATTACTCTCCATCTGACCCTCCTAATATCAGTAATTTGCTGGTTTGACATCATAAGAAGAGGGAGCACGGGATCTTTGACAAAGAGATAACCGTATCCCCACCATAAGGAGTGCAGCCTGCAAGTCAGTACAACACCGGTAGTGCGGAGCGGAGTGGGGCAAGCACAGGGCTGGGGTGTGGACGCTGAAAGCTGGAATGCTGCGTGGAGCAGGTGGGCCATGGGAGCTTTAAAGTGAGTGGGAGGATGGGCTGCCAGAAGATTTTTTTGGGAGGCTTTTTTTTGTTGGTTTTTTTGTTGTTGTTGTTGTTGTTTGCCCTCCCCCAAGTCAACTGGGCAACACAGAGCAAGATGCAAGCTTTGGAGTGTGTGTGAAGGGTGAAAAAAGAGCAGATAAAGAACAGGCTCCTGCCTCAGGTAGGAAAGGTGTTGGCACCCTAGGGAATATGAGAGAAGAAATGTAAACAAAAGGCACAGCTGTGCAAAGCTTTGGAACTGAAACAAGCATGTAGCTCACCTTTGATGCCCCAGGTAAATGAAAACTAGTTCAAGTTTTTGGTGCAATAATACCTTGCTCGTGTTATGCATGCTGGCCCTGTCTTACAGTCTTACCCAGGTAGACACTGTTCCCTTTTGCTTCTGAGAAGCCCATTAATATATATGGAGTGAATATAAATGTAAATGACTGCTCACAAATCCCCTGTTACAGAAGTGTGGTCATTATTTACTAAGCAAGCATTGGTGGGCTCGGCAGCTAAAAGGAGGACAAAGTTTTTCACATTGTTTTATACGACAAAAGGAGGGTATTTCTCCAAAATTACTCCCTATAGTTCTTGGCAACAGAGTGCCTTTGAAAAATATACCAACAAAGCTATAAGCTTGTTAAATATTACCTTTAAGCAATTTACTGTCTTGCATGAGATCTGCTTTTTTGTCCTTGGCTATCTTAATGATGGGTTCTTCAAACAGCCAATGCAAGGATTATTCAGTGTTGTATATGTAACTGTAGTTAAAGCTTAAAAAACCTAGTAATTCCTTTCATTCTCATGTTTTTAACTGAAATTTTGTCTCTCAGGGGAAGCTGAAAATAACCTTCAGAAAATGTCACAAAGAATTACCCTTTTCCAAAACTCATCAGTGGGCTTGGGGTCACGCACCTATTTTGGCAATAACTACTCCAGTTAAAAAGCCATAATTTACTCTAAATCTGACTTATTCAGAGCCATTTAAGTAAGTCAAATGGCACAACTGCTACTTTGAAAAAATTGCATTTCATTTTCTTTCAGTAGAACAAATGACAGATATAACAAAAAAAAGGAAAAATGGCTAAGCTAAGTAATTAGTTACAAAACTCAACAGATCTACTCTACATTCAAAAATGGGCTAAAGACAGATGAAATATTGTTTTATGGGGAATATTTAAGGAAGTAAGCTTCTGTATTTGAAAATATTCTGTTTCAAGAATAAAAAGAGGAAGAAAATATAGTCTTCAGTAAAATTATTTTAGAAATCATGTTTCTTTTAGAACCATAAATAAGGAAAAGCCTTAGTAATCATCAATTTATTTTATTATGTTGCTTTAAGGTAGAATATAGTTTCCAATTCTTCATATACTGCAACTTCATGTACATTTAAGTCTGAATTCCCTGGGTTTAATCCTTCATTTGAGAATAACTTGATGATTGTATCTTAAGCTACAATAAAGATTATATATAATTTTTGTGGGGAAATGTATTCCTAATGACTTAAAAGGAAAGTAGCCCATAAATATTATATGATGTCACTAGTATGGACTATAATTAAAGTGGAATACATTTCCAAGTTTTCTGTGCTCTGCACTTGTAGCTGTAATACTGAAACACAGGCCGATAGTTAATGCCCTTCTATCTTCAAAAAGCATAGCAGAATATGAGAAAAAAAAGTCTCTGCAACAGACAGCTAAAGGTTGCTGTGATATTTTTCTAGTACCTTAGGTGCTGATTTGTGCAAAATCTTTTGTGACTCAATTTCTGCTAAATAAGAATCAGTAATAGAACATAACCATATATCTTACATACTATTGCAGGAGACTACTTACTGTCTTTCTAGGAATATAAAAAAGGTAGATGACATCTATTTAGGTCAAATAAGCACTTATATGTGATGTCAGATATTTATAAAAACAATTAATTTGAAACACTACATTTTTTATATGACAAGCAGAAACCTTTCAGATAAGAGAGTTATGGCAAGCCATATTCCTTCCATATCTGGACAAGCTGATATATTTTCCAAGGGAAATACCTGAGTCCGTGAAGATCCACATTTAAAAAAAAAAAAGAGTTCCCAATATTTGTAATCCAGTGATTACCATCAGTTCTGGGCATAGCATTCAGAATTTATCAAGTTAACAATTTTTTCTTATCTAAAGCTCAGGCAGATATCAAAAAGACTTTATTTGTACAGGAGTTTCATAGCAGATAGAAAAATAAAGGCAGGAATTTTAAAATGTCACGTGAACTGGATTTGCTTAATCAATATTCAGAACTGCCTGAAAATTAGTCCATAATGGTCAGGGTCTATGGACCGCAAGTTCAAAACTATCAGTCCAAGCACTTTCCATCAGGGATTATGAAGGCTTTGACATTTTGTCGTCTAAATAAAGGCAAAATTGCTTCATAATAATTGATAGCAATCTTTGGAGGAAGCTAAACGCAGGCATGTAAATCATATACCAATATCAAGTTTTGTTATATTTTTGCCAGAATGGCATGTTGTCATAGGTAAAACAAGTTAGCTCTATTAAAAAAGATTTGTTGTACAGAAGAATCTCTCTCCTCTTTTTATCTCCCTATGCACCTCTCAAGGTTTCTGACTTACAAATTCAGAATGACAAATTTTCAAAATTTACAAAATTACAATTTTCATTCTGAAAATGGCCAACTTGACAATGTAATTGTTGCCAAAGTTTTCAAACATTTTGTTTCTGTTCCAGCACAGAGTAGAAACATTGGGAAACCTTGAAAGCAGCCACAAATTTATATTTGCATCTAAGAGGGACACAGCCTGCCAGTGCAGAACTTTCTAGAAGCTGCTTTTTTAGAGCCTTTAGTTCTTACTGTTTATAGGCTACATTAGGCATTCATTCAACAAGGTCCTCAAGGTGCAAAAAATGCATTTTAGTTACATGTAGCTTGCCCATGTGATATTCTGAACTAGTACAACTAGTACTACTTCTCTTTGGTAGAGAAGTTGATTAAGATGTGTGGGTTGTATATTTCTGGGAGGGTAGCATTTATTAAGCGATAAAGAAAAATGAAGCATTTTCAAACTTTTGGAAAAAAAAAATTTCTTTAAGAGCTCAGTGATTAAGAACTCTCCTGTACCTCTGCAACCTCCAGGGTTATCAAAAATACAAAGCTGACAATGGCTGTTATTTCTAAAAGATTTGAGGAAAAATTAAATGGGCAGAGCATATACTTGCTGTTCTACCAGGAAGCTTAGACCAGAGGAAATGAGCCTTGGGAAAGACACAGCAAATAAAACCACAGACAGGTTGCGTGAAACAATTGGTGAAACAATACTAACACATGAAGGCATGTGGCTCCAAGGATGATAAAGAGGTGTAGGAAGAACAAAGGACAAACAGACACCAATTACAATCTGCTACAATTAAACTCTACTTTGACAAGACACAAAAGGAAAAAAAAATCCGGACCCCTAAGGGGTGTAAAGTAGGTCATCAGCTCAATTACGTATATGAGCTGAGAAGTGGAAGATAGTTGCCAGAAATAAACGGTAAGTAATTCTGATGGTGACTCAAGGGATGGGAACTGTAACCTAGATACAGACAAAAGGATGGGATGAGGCTTTTCTGATTGTTGTTGTAAGGATATTCTAAAACCTCCGGGGAAATCAAGCTAACTGTAGTCCATATAACAACACAAACCCATGCAATGCTATGAAAACAGATCAGTTCAGAGACATGGAAAGGAAAAGTGAAGATGGAATTAATACAGGTAAACTTTTCAGTACCATGCAGAGTGTAATGCATGGGGACAGACTGCTACTTCGAGGCATAAACCTGTGGACATACGGGTAGGTTAGGAAAGAGATTCCACAGAACGTCTGAATTGCCTTTGTGACAAGCATTAAATTAACTTGATTTCTGCTAAAAGGAAAGTCTTATGGTTCCCAAATCGTTGGACATTGCTGGACATCATAAGATAAATTTCAGCTCAACAAAGGCAGTGAGGGAATGTAATCTTTTGACAACTAAAATAACCTGAGGTTGAGCAGAGGATCAAGACTTCAGAGAGGCATAATTATTGAATTTTGCCTGAAATTCAGAAATATAGTGAGACATGGACAGTTAAGAGCAGACCAGCACACAGGAAACTTGAAACATCGTAATCAAACTACTAAGCTTTTATGCACAGCAGTCAGGTTGCCTGTGCAGTTGGCCAACATTCAGTTTCTTCTAAATGCTGAATCTTCACCAAAAAATTAAATTTATGATTATTCAGGAAGCCTGATTTTGCTTTTTTTAATCATTACAAAGCAGATACTTCAGCATTGAAATGGATGGAATTATAACATCTTAAAGTCAGTGCAAATTAAAAAATTGGGAAAAAAATTAAAAACTTAATCCAGTCCTGGGAGTCACTTCGATGACCCAGAAAAGCTGGAGACTGAGTAACATTAGTTTTAATATAACATACTTAATTACATTGTCTTACAATATCTGCTTTTGTAATGAACAGCTTCAGTAAAGTCTTGGCTGTACACAAACCAACAGAAAAATTCAGAACAAAGTCTATGGGGAAGGAACCCCCATTTCTATAGATTGCCTTTGATCCTTTTCACTCCTGACCTCCTCTCTGAAAGTATGCCTCCTGCAAATCATTGTTAATTATTAATCACTGATCAGTTCTGAAGGCACATTTGAATTAAAATGTTTGTCCAGCAGGCAGTTTCAAGGCTAACCCTGCCATCATCTTTTGGGAAGTGCTTCTCTGCATAGCGAGCGTCTTAAAATTAATATCCACTCCCACTCACTGTAAAGGTTGGACCATACACAATTAGCATGTGCCTCTTTACAGAACAGATCAAACTTGGACTTTCTGTTTCATGAAATACCAGCATTTAGAAACTGGTTTCTGAGTTACAATTTGAATATTTCTTGTAAAAAGGAATTTTGGCAAAAAAATGTTATTTGCAATGTTTCAGTTTAGAAAAGACCTTTCAAATATGAAAATGCAATTTTCATGTCAATGAATGTTTTGGTTGTATATAACGTAAGTTAAGCTATGGCATATTACAGATGTCAAGCAGTATGTTTTAATAGTCAATCTATTATATTTATTTTATAGTATTTTTACTTTGGAAAGCATTAAGAACACTTTTTACTTAATATTAAAACATCTTTGCTTATTTTGCTAAATGAGATTGTTGTTTGTGTTGTAACTTAACAGTTCTATATGTTGTAATTTAAATCAAAAAGAACAGGCAAATGGCTTGTCACATCACCATACATTATCACCATGTAAACACAGGAGAAAAATAAAGTCAAATACATTTTGCGAGAGAGCATCATATAAAATGTGATTTAACATTTTTTCCAAAGCAAAAGAATCAAATGTATATGTGAAGTTTCATCAAAATAGGTGTGAATTCCCTCAAAAAAAGGTTATCTTTTCAAAATGTCATCTGACAAAAAATTTTCCAACCAGTTTCAATTGCTGACCATAGGAACTTTCCAGCATTCCAGCTTTCCAGACCAAGTATAAAACTGAGAGACTTGTGTCTTTTTAAAGGGAGGACAAATTTCATGTGACTAACACTGTAGTTTTACTGATGTTGTTCCTTACTGTGAAACAGATTTGCGTGTTTGCAGTCAAACTCATGGGTTTGTGCATGGAATTTTTTTAGCACATATAGGTTTGTTTTTTTTTTTTAAATAATAGCGATACTTTTTTTTAACAGAGGGAAAAGCTTCAGTACAGTGGAAGTAAGAAGACAACTCTTTTTGGAACAGTATTTATATCAGTGACAACATATGTTAAATTTCCAATTTAAATTTTTAATTTAATTTAATTTAAATTTTATTTTAAATTCTCACTTGTTTGAGAAACCCATAGAAAAAAATAGGAAATGGGAACCTCACTGAAACTGAAAGGAGCTTTTCTGTGGCCTGCAATGTGGATTTACAATTTCTCCTAGGTCTCTGGGGTAGGCAAAGGAAAAGAATGACAAGAGGAGACATTCTCCAAAAGCCACAGATTGGCTAAAATGTTTTGAGTTTCAAGCAGGAGCTCTGCAGCAAGTTAAAAAGACACATGCTCCAGGTAGCTCCAGATAACTTTTGTTTCTGTAGGTATTATTCCTGGATACACCAACAAAGAAATCATCATAGGTTTCAATATATCAAATGACAGATTTATCCTTTAAAAATTGAGGGTTTTTTTTTTAGTGTCTAAACATCTGCCCTCAATGTGCTTGCACTGCCCACAGCATGGCAAAGTCCCAGACCGGAGCTGTTCTAAAGCATTTATGGTCTAAATAGCTGGTACTGGTACAAGGTAAGAGAAAAGCTTGTAGCACAAAAACCAAATGAACAATGTGGAAACTTAAACAGAATTTAAAAGCAAAAGTATAAGCAACATTAAAGGCAGAACAAGGCAGAAGACAAGGAACTTAGGAGACAAGTATAAATTGAAGCAAGGTAAAGGTGAAGAGGCAGCATTAATCAAGGGGGGTAGGCTTTTGTAGTCAGCCAATCCATATGGGCAGGACATATCAGAGCTATAGAAAGTTCTCTAAATACTCAGAAAGATTTTGATTTTTTTTTCAGCTGCTCTCAGGCTGGCTCTTCCCTGCAGGCCCCTCAGTAAGATTGCATAGCAGGGGAAGAAAGGTATTTGCAATTACTGAGGAACAACAACAACAAGGAAAAGCAAGAGGATTTCTGTTCCTCAGCTCTGGAGAATTTGCTGAACAAGAAAAGAGTTGTTAAACAAGTCTTTGCTTAGTTTAAGTCGATGTTTAAGTCAAAGAAATGCTAAATCTGCACAGCTAATTTCTTGGGCTGAATTTTGGCTCTGTGCAGCTGTTAAAAATCATGGTAAGTTTTGTCTTAAAGCAGAACTCCCTCCCCACTATTAATTGAGACATCTAACACCAGTCACATACCAAAAAGAAACAGTGACAAACACGGTGTCCAAATTCAATCCATACAACATTTACTTCCATCACTGACTCCCATTCTTAGTGGTACCACAGTCACAGCATTGACATCAGTGGCTTAGTGCAGGTTTCTAAAGCCCATTGTAACTGCTGGGCAAAAAATTTGGCCTAACGTTAACATAGTTCATCAAATATGAAGTGCTCAAATACCAGTAGTTCTGCACTTACCACTCCAAGCTCATGCCTCTTCTTGCAAGTGACAAGACCACAGAGTTCTTGTAATGCTAATACCTCACAGCATTTTAAAAGTGCAAAATTAATTTGGGATCACTTCTTTGGAAATGTGAAATAATTCTAATAAACATAGTTGGTGGGGTCAAGTCACTCACTCACTGCTACCGAAGTCACATCGCAAAGAAAGTAGCAAAGGTAGAGGAAAAAAAATATCCGAAGGAAAACAACAAGATTGCAGCACTCGAATGAAATGCAGTAGAGGGCTTTGGGTGAAGCAGATAAACCCTACCAGGCCAGCAGTGCCATGATCACCCTCAATCTTGCTGAATGACCCCATGGCCAGTGCAGATATGTGAGGACAAGAAGATTTCCCTCTGCAAACTGAGGGAAACCTTTCAGCAGAAATTCAGAAGACTCAGGAAACAGAACTGCAACCAATGAATTTCCAGAAATTATTATTCTAGGGAAAGCATTTGCTTTATGTTTCTATGGAAATGGTTGTGGAAAAGCTGCTGTTGCATTGTAATGAAAACCTAAGCCTGAAAGCTGCTGTTGAAGGGCACGGAGCTGGTGCTATGCATTGCAGTCTGAACCACTGCTGCAAGTGGTCCGAACTGCCTCGTCTGATGCTCCTGTGCAAGGCAGGCGCAGCACTCTGGCTCCAGTTCTGGCATCCTGAGCTTTTTCTGAACCACATTGTGTTCCTAGGAGCATGACTGAGTTCAGAGGGATAGTCAGCTGAGGATTTGGATATTGCAGTTTTAATAGTGAGATTTCTTTTAAAAGAATAAGAAAATAGCCTTTCATTTCCTTTCCTCTCCTCTGTTCATCATTCAATAATGTTTTCTCAAAATCAAATAGTAGATTCAAGTAGTTCAAGTTGTAGAAATGGCATAGGTCTATTCAATCTTCTAACTTCATGGATGAATCTTCAATTGGTATAAAATTGTTTCAACTTGTTTCAACTTTTTAAGCTCCCAAAGAACACTTGTATCCTGATGTTCAAGAGCAGACATACAGACAAGAAACTTGAATTAAATCTTGCAATAAAAAGTGAGCTATCTTGACTCTTTCTACAGGACTCGCATGATTAAAAGAGTTTGTCTGCAATAGCTGATTATTTCTAAAGGTATGCTCCTGGGAAAAGTCCCCAGTCAGTTCTGCTTTAAAGAGCTGTGAACACCAAGAAAAAAAAATCAGGCTACCAGCAATGGGAGGGTAGAAAGGTAACAGTGAAAACTCGAAGTTGCTAGAGCTCAATGGAAATACAAAGATCTCACTCCAGATTTCTCTCAGTTGTTCTATGTTGTTTGCATTCCTTTAACCTCGTCAAAAACCTCCAGACCACAGCTGCACTGGGGAGTACAGAGGCTGATGGAAGAAGTGTGTGACCGGGTACGTAGCAGCAGACTGGATCTGACCCATGAGGTTCTTTACAATATGCTTGTGACAACAGTCATAATCCTAATATGCATGTATGTATGTATAGCTATATGAGAGTCACTACAAAGGAAGCACTGAAGGTATGTTGATCACAAACTCTTTTGACTGGGGCCCAGAAATCCAAGTCAGAGAGCTTGCAGCTTGGTACCAGGGCTGCATGTGCTGGCATGTGGTTATGTATTGCCTGCTGTTGATCTTTGGGAGTTAGTCGGTACACCTCAGGCAATATCACAGGTCTTCTGTCCTTCATACTCCCCCTGTGCTGAAGCCAAGGAGAAGGGCTCATGCAGCTGGTAGCAGAAGTGACCCTCAGCAAATGTCTGCCACAGGCAAGAACTCTAGAAACACAATATAGCTTTTCTGTCCAAAGGCATAGACTAGCCCCATTCAGGTGCTAATTATTCAGGTTAACTGTAGAAGAAATAGTTTTGCCTATTCCCTAGTCAAGGATAAATGCAAGTGTCCCTGCATGAGGACCAGGTAAAAGTTACCGGAGAACCTTAATATTTAGCTAGGCAAGCAAAAAACATTTTGCAATTTGTTTAAAGTACTTTCATGAATAATCCATACTGTTTGCTTCAGGAAAAATGTTTGAAGCCTAGTAAACACATGTAAAAATATTTCCTCATTTAAATTTTTTGAGGGACATTAAATCAAAAATACCTCTTGGTCAGCCTTGTATACGGAAACTTTTTGTTGATGTAAGAAGTGCTATACTCCTGTTTAACTGAAGTGATTTTTTAAAAAAATAAGTACATCTTGAACTTTATAGCAAAAGACAGTGTATTAGTTAAAGTTGGGTATAACATAGCCTGCCATTATTCTAGTTTCTCCACACATCCTCTGCCAGTGCACTTCCTATGCAACAGCTTTGCTATTCCAGTCTTGGCTTATCCTCAGTGACGACTGCCAATTGTGCCAAATTATGCAGTTCACCTACAAGGCTTCAGCAAGTGAGATTAAAAAGTATCTATCTCCTCTCCCCAAGGAGAAGTGGGCAAAACTGGTTCCTGGGCTGGGAGAAGGTGCGCTTTACCATCTATCCTCCAGCAGTTTCTCCTTTTGCGAGGGGGCTCTTCTTTATCTGCCAGATTTAAAAGGGCAGTTGAATTTTTATCTGCAGTTATTAATCAGCTTCAGTCTCTGCTAGAGTTTAGTGACTTGTTCTTGTTGAATCACTGATATGTTGGAAAACTGATACACTGAAGACGTGGCGTGCTGGAAAAATTGCACCAAAGACTCCCAAGTCAAATTTCTTCCGACAACTATAATGTAGGTTCAGATTTTCTGTAACAAGATACAGGGGATTATTTATTAAAAATAGAAAGGAATGCACAGTTATGGAAATTCAGAGGGAATTTTTATATTTTATGCCATTGTTGTTTTGTTTATACAGAAAATATTTTACTTCAAAGGCTGTTGTCAGGTAGCTTAGGCCTTATATTCAGTGACATCTTGTCACTGCTTCAGTAGGAAACTTTAATTTCCTATGACTATTATGAATCCAAGAAAAACAGCTTTTCTTTGAATTTGAGCATTCCCTTTCAGCTTTTGCATTCCAAACATTTCAACTCAGGAATCAGTAAGTGAACTTTACTAGAAACAAAAGCAGAGATTGTTAAAACTGAGTGATTCATTGTAATCGGTAGAAGTTATGTGATTGGGCACCAACTGCCACTAAAAATCCCTGATTAGTCTATTGCCTAGTATTGAAATTGGGTAGAATGCAAAAATAGGAAGCAAAAACTGTAGATGTTGAAAAATTGAACTTTTTTTCCTATGGCAGTGATAGAAGGCCTGTATGATTTATTATTGCTAGCAAAGCTAAAATATGCAGCAGCTTGCACAAATGGCAGCTAAGCGGTTGCTGGAAAGGCCACAACAGCCACTTTATAGACATCTCAGCGCAAAAGATTAGGCTGGTGGTTAACATGGCAAAGGCAGGTGATACTGCAGGTACTGCACTGACTCAAATTTAGTTGCTTCACATCAGAGATTAGAGGCCTGTAGGATATATATTGGCTGGTAGCAAGCGAGGGAGCTTTGTATTTCTTTTTCTCGGTATTAGCTGGACCTTGGTTAAACCAGGTCCAAGGACTGCTGAATTATTTTATTCAATGTCTGTGTTATTTGAAGTACATAAAAAGTTGTAGACTCCTCCATCACCAGACACCTCACTGACCCAAGCCACCTTACTTATTTTTTGGAAAGCAGAAAAGCTTCCAAAGAAAGAATTGAAGAGTATTCCATTTATTTTAAACCTTGGTTTAACTTCTGGGGATCATTTTGGTTCACCTTTGGGAGGGCAGAATAGTTTTGAAGAAATGTTTGTGGGTTTTCTTTATAACCAATTCCTGGTCATAAATTTTCAAATGAAAATGCTTGCAGACCTGAAGCACCGCTAGCTCTGCTATCCTCATAGCTGGTTCCTCAGTTGAATGGCCAGCAAATGGTTGACCTGTAATGTTGTTGTCTTGTGAGAATACACTCCTGGAAAGTGTATGTAAAAGGGCCTTCAGTACAGATCACCCTGCAAATGTGACATGAGTTTGTAAAGGGGACAGGAGAGTGGGTAAGAAAGAATTCATGGAGAACAGGGACCAGGAGTATAAAGGAGTCATACATTGAGACATGCTGAATGAAGACAGGAAGCCATATGCTAAGACATGGTAAATGAAGGAGTGTGAAAGACAGCCATGTTCACTAAGTGGCCAGAAGCAACTGGGGGAAGATGTGAGGCCAGGACTGACATTCTTCTTACGTTTTTTGCCAGCTGCTCCCTTACCACTCCTTTCCGAAAATCAGACCTCTATACCCAGTGTCAGCAAGGAGGCTTGAAACAGGGACAATCACTTCAAAAAAGAGCACAGCAACTCAAAGTAGCTGAGTATCGCAGGGGTAGGGACTTCTGCTGCCCTTTTGCAGCAGTGAGCCTGCCTGCGTATCTCAAACAGGATGCAACAAGAAGAACATAACAAGCAGGATATGAGGCTCACAGCATGGTTGACTGCATCATTGCTCTTGCACCACACTCTGGAGTGTCCTAACCCCATCTATGTGCTTGGTGTGATCCTGAGGAGAAGAGAAGGGAGGTAAAATAAATGGAATACTCTTCAATTCTTTCTTTGGAAGCTTTTCTGCTTTCCAAAAAATAAGTAAGGTGGCTTGGGTCAGTGAGGTGTCTGGTGATGGAGGAGTCTACAACTTTTTATGTACTTCAAATAACACAGACATTGAATAAAATAATTCAGCAGTCCTTGGACCTGGGACTGCAATTTGAGTTTCCCTCTTCCCAGGTGAGTACTGAAAAACCGCAAAACTGGGGTTTTGCCCACTCCAGACTATGGATCCTCTCCACCTCTGTTTTCAGTATTTCTTACTGGCTAGCCGTCAGTGGCTCAAAGTGCTGATTCCTCCTGGCAGGCTCGTAGTAATTTTTGGACCCCATTCTAAGATGTCTAATTCAGCTGCTACAGTATTGTAGACAGACTTAACGCAGGCTGCTGGACTCCCACTCAGGGGGCTCAGGTGCCTGCCTCTAATCACTCCTCAAAATCTAGTCCTGTGACTGTAATAGGACACTGCTGGAAACTGAATGAACTGCCTGCACTTGGGAGCAGAACGTCCCCACGTTTTGCTGGTACACCAAGGAAAATTAATATTCATTTGGTCATTAAACTCAAAATGTGATGAATTTTCAAAACAAATATACAGTACATGGTGTTAGGCCAAAGGCAGTTCTGATCCCAAGGTATTATTAAAGTTTCAACATTTTGGCCCCTACCGATTTCTTTCATGTGATTCTTAGAACTATTACTCAGACAGTCCATGTTAACTGGCAGATGCCCAATGGCAATATATAAAGTACATATTTTACTGCAGTTTTCTTAACTGGATAATTGATGGATTGTAAGAGCTAGTATAAAATGAACACCAGCTTGTCCTTAACCCCTCCTTCTAGGCTTGAACCTTTAATATTGGTGCAAAAGAAGAATCCTATAGCCCTTTCAGTATTCCTGATATCTCTGATAAGTGTTGTCACTATTAATTTTTTTTCTTTGGAAGCTGCTAAACCTTAAGAAAATCAGAAATATTTATGTAGTCTTAGTAAATATGGGGGGTGGATTACTGGGGACCCAACTTCTGAACCAGTTGACTTCCGTGTACTGTTTCTATTGTGTAAAGAGGAAAAAAACACCACCTGCTTCATACTGCCCAACTGCAACAAGGAAAACTTTTCCACCGGCATAAGTGGAGAAAGCACAGTGACCCTAAATTCTGTCCCTCCAAAATCAATGGCAAATCTCTCACTTACTTCACCTTATAATATGTAGCATAATTTTTTGGGTCAGTGCTTTACTGAAAACTGCCTCTTCAAATGAGTGTTTTGAATTGCATTAAACACAGGAATCTTTTACCATTCCTTTCCTTTGGAACATTTTCATTAGGATATAACCCACACAAGGTCCTATGCAAGTGATTCACAAACCTTTTTGTTTGCCGTCTGTATAGGGAAGAATTTTAGCCCTGATTTTTAAAAAATCATTTTAACTCTTTCTTGAAGTGTAAACTAAGCCAAGTCTCAAAGCAGGGTTTCCAACTGCATGTCACTAGAGCGGGAAAAAAATAGGTAAAAAAGAAGAAAAATAACAAGGTCATATAACCTGTTTCCCAGTTTTTGGTGAAAGGGAAAGAAATAAGCACAATTTTCTGATCCATTTTCTGGTGCCTTCCAGCAAGAGGCAAAGGCTCTGAACTTTCCACCCTGTGCACTGTATTCGAATATGTGTAACGCGTTGTGTCAGAACAGGATGGTCAACTGTAAGTACTGAAAAATAGTGAGTCAACCTCTTTCCTCATAATCATGGGGTTTCAGTGAATAAAAAAAGTTTGCCTTTAATTTGCCTTCTCGTTTTTTTGTGTTGACCTTTTGAATGTCATATTTTTTACTTAATCTCTTTAGCTACAAGGACAAGATGTATTTGTTTTTAAACAAAAGCTGACATTCTCACATAATAGGATGAGTTCAAGCAATGAGGCATAAGAAAAAGCAACATATATCACAAGAATTTTATCACAACAGTTGGCAATACTTCTAAACTGTCCACAGTTCTTGCTGATTTGATCCTCTTGAAAACAGCCTCTTATATTTTATATATATGCATATAAAAATCTGGTAATTATTTAGTTTTTCTAGCACAACCCAGTGTAAAGATCCCAGTAAACCTTATTTAATAAACCCTATCACTCCATGTGTAAAGAAGCTTTAGAATCTGACAGATAGAAAGCCGATATTCAGAGGTGTTCCTCCTTTATTGTCCCACAGAATGATGCCTGGATTCAGACGAGAGGTAAGAATACCCATTTTCTTTTAAAAATCCTCATCTCCCTCTGAAAATCCCCATTTCCTTCCTGGTATTTGCATAATGAGCAAAACCTTTGGCAGTCTGCCAAGTTAACTACTGGCCACACAACAGTCAGGCTGAATGGGAACCCTGAGAGCAGGCTGTCTCCTCGTGAGGGTGGAAAAGCCTAAATTTCCCAACAACCTCTTCTTTTAATGCAGTATATAATCCAAATAATTACTCTTTTCTCTGGGAAAATCCCCCCACCCAACCCTACTTCCTTCAAGCTGGAGAAGATCCAACCAGACTCCATCCAACCCACTATGAGGCCCTGTGGGAAAAAAAAAAGCCCCCTACTGCTAGATGATGTAGTTGGTTGGGTAATTTAAGCAGTTCTTCATGCCTGAATGTTTAGGCTTCACTTCCTATTGCAGATACATAAGTTCCCAGGCCTTGCCTGAAAACTTATTTGCAAAATTTAAAGCATTTGGATGTTGTAGGTGAACACTACAGGTTTTAGAAGCTAGGTTTAGGTTACCTTACACCTCAATTCTGCCCAAATTCTTTTTGAATTATGATGCCCTCTTCAACAAAACAAGGTTGCAAATTCTAACCGAAATGTCATGCAAAATTCAAATGGGAATGTGGGCTGGATTTTTTTTAGAAAGCTGATAACCGAAAGCATGATAATACTATGGTTGTTATTATGTGAGTTAAATAAGCCTTAATAATCTGTTAGGGATGTTCTTCCTATGGTATCCTAAATCTCGGTTTGCGAAGCAAGGCCCTGCAGGTAAGGGTAGGAATTTTGACATACTTGTCTGTCTCTGAACCTCACCACTTAGTCATTCTTAGAGATATATGCATCCTGCCTAATTTTCTATACAGCTGTCCCCATACCTCAGAAACTATAGTATGTGTCCATACCCAATCTTCTCATATTCTTCCTCAGTAAACTTCTTTAATATCCCAACAGCAAATGCATATAGATAAATAGTAAGTATAATGGAAAAGCTTTACTACTAAGGATATGGAGCTGTCAGGATATAGACATTCTTACGTACTGTGAGTACATGCTTCAATTAGATGTTTGCTACTTCCTCTTAAGATAGTGAGTATTATACGCAAGTCTTGGGAATGAGGATATCGTCACTGATCAATGGGCACAGCAGAGAAAACAGGAAGGCTCTTGTGTTTGTACTATACTTAGAGCCAAGAGCTAGTTTCCGTACTAACGACAGGAAACGTTGAGCAATAAGAGTCTTGCTCCAAAAATGACATTGAAAATTAGATGTTGTAATGCTCCCTTTAAATTACAGGGTGAAGGATATAGACAAATAGCAAGTGAAACGGTGAATGGCGAGTTAGCCTTAACTGAGCAAATAATTTCATTTAGGAATATAGAAAAGTAATTACATTTTAATGTTTCCAAGTGAGGTCCATCAAATATTTCTGCATTCTCTATTCCAAAGCAATATTGCTTGCCCTTGATATCTGGTAAATCTCAGTAAAGGATGGTCAGATTAAGCATACTTAGCTTTACCAAAGCACATTGTTCAAGATCCAATGGGCCAGTTTTTGGCCAACCAGTCAGCACAATTAAATTGTTTATAAAGCTTAAATCACGTTTTGTGCACGTTTTACACAAAGTACTAGAGTTAGGGTAAGGTAGCATTTTTGGCGCAGCTATATTAGAGAATACTTTAATTATGAATGAAAGGCCAGGCCCTGTTGTTTCCCCCTTGGAGTGGAGGGAGGAGAGGATGCTACTGAATCAGAAGGGAAAGGATTCATGAAATTCTGGAAAGAAAAAAGTCCACTGAATTATACTCATTTAACTATTTAAGCACTTAAAGACATAATAGATTTGGCCCTCTGCTTGAGCTTAGATAGAGCTGCTATATTCCAGAAATGAAACTTGGTTTAGTGTCTTCTTTGAGGAGAATATTCTTTTGATTAAGAAAGTGGATTGGCTCTAGACCACCACATAAATTATTAGGAGGAGGAGAAAGGGGATTGAAAACAGTTGTAATTATTATTATTTAATAGCACTACAATATTCTCTGATAACATGACACATCAGAAATGAGACAAAAAAGGAAAATGGAGAAGGAAGAAAGAAAGAAAGGAAGGAGGAAGAAACAAAGCTCAGAACAACTAGGAACTTAAAAGGGAATTGCTTTTTCTCACTGAGTGATTGGGATTGTGACAATAAAGATGGTACTCCTCTGATCAAATGTAGAAAGCTGCACTGGGTATGGGAAATGATGAATTAGTCATCCCTTCATAGTCACTGGAGAGGAAGATACACATCCAGGAAGCAGTATATGTCATCCAAAAGCAGACAACTGAAATAGGTCACATAAAGCTTTTCCAGTGTGTTTAACTTTGTATCTAACTTTTGGCTGTTGAATATACCATGCTCAGACATATAAAATTATGTGAGAAGCCTACCCCTAAAGACCAAAGTAAACAGTAACATCTGATTGTTGCATAAAGAATGTATTATCTCTCTACTTTTGTGTAAAATTCTGTGTAAAAAATAGTTTATTGATATGATTATTCCTTGTGCTTGTATTATGCCCTGTCTTATTTTCATAAGAAAAAAAAAGGCACTAAATACATTACTTTCAGCTTTCCAGTGCAGCTAAATCTGTTATTCCAAATACAGTTCACTTAAATACCAAACATGTAACTCACATTTGTAGTTCATTCCACAGTCATCTATTGTAAAATCTTAAAGCAAGGTGCAAAATTTCTTACTTTGAAAAAACCTCCTATGCTAGATTTGAGAGTCATTAAACACAATATTTAAATTGTGGTGAGGGACAGAATATTCTCTCAGCCCAATGTGACTTTTGGTGTGGTAAGAAGAGATGGGAGTCCAAAAGCTACCAAGAAAAGAGAGAAGCATTTATCTGGCTTTAAAAATGAAGATAAGCATTTGTTTGAAATCCAGTGACATGATAAGCAATGAAGATATATGAATCACATGAATATCTCCATATTTCTTTTGAGTGTGAGTAGTTAAGTCATCATCTTTTCTCTGCATCCTTTATCCTTCTATAAAGAAAAGTTCCTCTCTTTGGGGTAAAGTGAGCAATATTGCACATAATATTCAATAAGTGGGTAAATTGTTGTTACACCAAGATCTCCTTCCTGAGTGGTAGTAAGTAATATAGAGCCCATTGTTCGGAATATATAATTAGGATTATGATCATATTTTACATTTATCACCATCAGGCTGAACCTGCCATTCCCTTGCCTGGTCATTCATTATTGTGAGATAGTTCTTGATCAGTTTGTTTGACAAGTCTGAATAATTTGCATGACTTGAAAACTTTGCCACCTCACTATTTCAGATTGTGCATGTACAATTCAAGTATCCAGGTCTCAGCAGTGGTTCTGGACGATATCACGGATAACTTTTTTCATTGTAAAATCAAACCTTTCTAGCCCTACCCTTTATTTCCTATTTTCTGGTGGTGTTAATCCACAAGAAGATACCATTCTGTGGTGATTTAGTTCCTTTTAACTGCCGTTAGTGAAGGATCTTTTCAAAAGCTTTTTGAAATCTAAGTACCCAAATCACACCTTTCCATATGTTGTTGGCTCATTCTAAAATCTCTAGCAGAGTGCTTGTGCTTGTTTGAAAATTATTTTGTGTAACTATCAGCCAGGCACTGTTCTCATAAGACACAAATTAAAATTTAAAGGAAAGCTATTTTTATCCTGTTGTTTTGTGGAAACAAGTAATGTATGATCACTTGGTTTGCCTTCCAAAACTTTTTAAAAAAAGGAGTTTCAAACATATTAGGCAATTTTTAAAACAAGTTAGAATGGTAACAGTGGAAACTTTGAAGAGAACGAAACTCTTAAAGTTACCGGTCCATAAATGAACTGGCAGATAGCAGCAAGACTAGTTATTCTGTAACTGTGGGAAACACTGCAATAAGGTGCAAGGGAGAGAATCTTATAAGTACTGCAAACATAGGTCCATGCCCTTTACTAGGCACTAGAGAGTACACACTCAAGAGAAACCTTGAAAATGGGGGAAGCATTACTCAGGCTTTTGTTTAATAGGAAACCAAGTTTCCTTAGTGCCGGTCCTCAAGGAACTACTTGTTCCTTAGGTCAGGAAATTTGTGTATCTTACAGATGATACATGTGTCTGCACGAGAGTTTAAAAAAATTCTAACCAGGAGCTTCTATTTCTCCATTCTGAATGATCCAGCTGCCTCTTGGGCAGATACTTGCAGGAGCTGATAACATTGTAGAGTTCATTAGAAGGAAATAAAACAGTTCCTTATAATGGGTGTGACAGTCTTCATTTGGCCTTATTGCTGCAATAGACTGATTTATGGGATACCAAGTCTCAGATCAAAACTAGCTGGCTGGAGCTTATTTGGGCATGATGGAAGCAGTATTATTAGTTTGGAGGCAGCAACAAGCAGAAATATCACAGATCAGCCACGTTATCTGGTAATATTTGCCTGCTACTTGTTACTCAGATTTAGAAATCCTGCAGTCTTTCAGGATCCTCAGATTCTTCTGTAGAGCAAGTTGTTTCTTGGTATCTTCTTTTTGTTACCTCAAAATTTATACTTCTTCTATATGTTCTACAATTAACAATATGATGGAATCATTTGGGTAATTAAAATTCTGCAGCTGACTTTTAGGTAACTCGGTAGAACTTTTAGGTTTTTAACTCATAAAAGTCTAAAAAGTTTGCAACATGAGAAAATGTGATGTTGCCTTTGTATTTAGGCAATACCGATATACCTGCACCTGGTGGGGAATCTACAGTTAAGAAGCCCACAGACTGAGTGACAGGAGGCTAGTTGTGAAGAATCTCCACAACTGCTCTTTGAAAGTCATCTTGATGTTGAATATGTTGAAGCTGGAGGCATGCAAAAAGATTCCTCTCTTCCCAGCTGTTTGCTTAAGTGGTTTACAGATTAAGAAATCCTATAGACAAATAAGACTGGTTTTCAGTTTGGGTGAGTTGGAATGGTGAGCCATCATTTTATACTTAAAATTTTGAGAGCATTTCAAACTTTTATTGAAAGTTCCCTACAGTGTTGCTCACTCTACCCTAAAGAGGTGAACTTTTCTATATAGTAGAACTACAGGATAAAGGATAGAGAGAAAGATTATGAGTATTATGAGGTGTAAAGAATGGCTGCTGTATCAAATGAGACTATATTGTCTAGGACTCCTCAGGGCTGACAAAGAAAGCTGTAATGCATGATGGAAGAGGTTATTTAAGTGGTGATTTTTCATAATTTCTCATAACACTTTCCCTGAGAACTGAGAAGCACCAGTGAAATTATCATAGATAAGATTTAAAATAAAGAGGACCTTGTATAGCCAGTCTAATTTTCATTCGTTATGTTCTGAAGTTTTTCAAATATTAGCTTGCTGCACAGGCATTTAAGGACATAGGGATATCCTTTCTGACCAGATTCCTCACATTATTTACAGTGGAAGGAGTTTCTCCTCCCTGCCCCAAAAGTAAATTAGACATGGTGGGAAGCATACAAAAAAGTCTCCATGGATGTGATAAACTTAATGTGAATTTTTACTTTTGTGACCTTTTAGAGTTAGAAGCAGTTCCTAGAAGATGGTGGATCTCTACAAGTATCCCCTTTTCACAAGTCAATAAAACTACCAGAGATAGCCAAGGAAGTCAGCCGCATGTTGTTATGGTCCTGGAATTCCACCACCCACACTCAGCTGTAGCATCCTACTGCCATCACATGTTCAGCTCTCTCAGGATGTAGGCACACAGTCATTTTGAAAACAGCTGGAGTGGTTTCAGATGTTCCTGCCTTTCAGCTATTTCTTACTGCACTGTGGCTGGAGCTTTCAGTCCCTGCCGTGAAGTGGCAGAAAAGGAGAGACTGAACCTCTTTCTGCAGTGTAGACTCAGTCACTTGAGTGCCTTAGCCAGCTCAGAGGATGTGTTACAAGTGGTCTGATGAGTTATGGCTTAAGCAAGCAGAAGCTCCCTGCAAAGCTCCTGGCCATTTGGAAATTGTGGGTATATGTGAAATAGAGTAGACTCTAGATTAGATGATGTTCAGAAATAAGTCCTGTGTGAAACATGAGATTCATATCTACAACAGCTGACTATTCCACTTCTTTCTTCTAACATTCATTCCTTTTCCTTTCCCTCCATCCACTCTTTTGACAATATGCCAGCATCAGCTGCAGTTAAAGCAGCTCCTCAAAGCTACTATTCAAACGGGTGGCAGCCCCATGGATCCAAGGAGAACTTTGGTCACCATATGGGGTATGTTCGTGTGGAAAGACATGCACAAGCACACATTTCAAGTCTGACAAAACTGTGTCTTCCCATTATCTCTGTATGCTGCAAGGTTTTGGCTTGACTTTGACAGTACACTTTCTTCTGGAAACAACAAGCAAAGGTGTCCCTTCTTCTGCACCTTCAGCCCTTGCAGTCAAAAAGCGTCAACCATCCACACTCCACCCTCGAGGCTGCCCAGCTGAGATGCTGGAAAAAAGAGTGACTGCTAAGGCAAGGGCCAATCACCTCCCTAAGCCTACTGTAATTCACCTTTTTGGAGCAAGACTGTCTCCACCTCTATCTCTCAATGAACTAGAGCAGAATAAGTGCTCCTTCCTTTCAGACTAAAGCAGCTGCTATTTTCTGGATTGTCACTGCTTTTCACCCAGAGGAGGATCGCCACTGTTTCAGAAGCATCCTCAGAGACCATATTCCTTCCACATGTCATCCTTGCACTACAAGCTCTGCAGCAATGAGAAAGACAAGATGAAGAGCAGCAGGAGCTGTAGCGAGGTGGGTGTTGGTCTCTTCTCCCAAGTAACTGGCGAAGGGACAAGAGGAAATGGCCTCAAGTTGTGCCAGGGGAGGTTTAGATTGGATGTGAGGAAAAATTTCTTTACTGAAAGAGTAGTTAAACATTGGAACAGGCTGCCCAGGGAAGTGGTTGAGTCACCATCCCTGGAAGTATTCAAAAGACGTGTAGATGAGGCGCTTAGGGACATGGTTTAGTGGGCATGGTGGTGTTGGGTTGACGGTTGGACTCGATGATCTTGGGGGTCTCTTCCAACCTTAATGATTCTATGATTCTATGATTCTAAAATGACCAAAAGGAATGTGATACAGCACGCGGTAGTGGTATACCTTGACCGCATCCCTGAAATGTCAGCAGAAATCGTATGGGAATCATAAATAACACACAAATAGTTAATAGAAAAGAGTTCCTTAATTTCTTCAGTAGATCTTGGCCAAACTACAGTTAGTACATTGCTGAACACGTATTCTAGTAATGTAAAACAAGAGCATCTTTCTTTGAATTTATTTGTGTCTGAAATAGAGCTTCAAACTTATATGTAGAGAAGAAGCAAATAAACACTTCAGTAAACACACAAAATCAAGGAAACATGCAATTAATATTTTCTGAGGTCACAAGCAATTAAGGAAAGCAAACAAATGTCAACAACATAATTTTTTCCTTAAACTTCCAAGTTTGGAAACATCTCTAATCTTTTAAGTTTAAAAAAAAAAAGAAAGAAGAATAAAAGAGAGAAAGCAAATACAGATTTTGACTGGAAATGCCATACATGTGAAAGTGTCCACTAAGTACATTTTTTATTTTTCTTCTGTTTCCTTTTAAATGTAAAATACTTATGAAATAATTATAATCCAAAGCCTGTACAGTAGACATTTCACTTTTGTGTTCTTGCTGTTATTGCCAATAGTTTGTTCTTTGAAGGTCTAACCTCAGGTGCCAGTCATAGCCTGTTAAGGCTAGGCTACATCCTCTTGATCACTTTCCAACAATAAAATGCTGTAAAATAGTTTCTGTTTTTTAAGATTCAAGTTCCATTTGGAGCTTGGAGTGAAAGGAAATTTGGAAAGAATGAAATTCAAATATTTCTGTGTTTACCCAGCTCGGCACAGTTCTTGTTATTCAGCGATTTACAGTTTAAAGTTTTGAATCCTATTTTATGGTGTTTACAGAAATTAAACTGGTTTTACTTTAAACTTTTTATTTTTCATAGATGAATGTTTATTCCTAGCTTTATCCTAAAAGAAAAGTTAAAAGAAAATGGCCTTTCCACATTTTCTATGTGTTTGAATCAGTTACCCTGGGTCAGTAGTTAAATTAATTTCCCAACAATGAGTTTGACTCGCAGACAATTTCATAATAAAGTGAGATAAAGAAGTTGTTTAAAAATATATAATTTAAAAAATGTTGCACAAGAGTTACTCATTCCAAAGCATACTTTTGATAGAGAGCTAGACTTCTTTTGCACCCACACATACAGAAATATGTGTACAAATAAGGATGGACACACATATGCAGTCACGCAAAGAATGGATGCATGGAATCAGAGAAATATTTTATTTGCTATTAAGGTACTTTTTACTGCAAGTTTCCCTAGATTCCTAAGTTTTCCCTAAATTCCCTACCGTTACATTTGGTTTGTACCCTTGGAAGGAGCTAAAATCACAATAAATGAGAATTGTCATCTTTTCAATGTATTTACACAGAATTTTCTCCCCTGTCTTGTATGCCTTATCATCCACAGCAACTGCCTTTTCCAGAGTTAAAGCTCTCTCAACTCAGACTACTAATGTGGGATGAACAATTTCCAAAATTGGCATTAAAAAGATGAGGGTGACAATAAGGGACAATAGGGGAAAAAACCCAAAAAAATTCTACGCATAGAAGTAACTATCTCCACCTTTGTTGAGAATTACCACCTTTAAATCCATTCATACTATGTGCAGTGCACTGAATGTTAAGCTATATTAATCAAACAGTTCAACTTCTGATGTCCATGGCATAGAGTACATGCATATCTGGATTATTTCCTACAAAATGTTGATGTTTTCCAAAAAAACTCAGTAGAGAATTGTGTGCAAAAAAGAACGAGAGCTGAAAGTTTACCTCTTTCAGTTGTACTTGTAGTATAACTGGAGAATACTCTGAAGGAAACATTAAAAAAAAAAAAATCTTTTTTTACCTCTATGATACGAATGGCCTTTAGTGAGAGCCATGCAGTTTAACACAAAAATTCAGCATGATTTCTTTGATTATGGTGGTAGGGGGAATCAGTTTCAGTGCTTTTTTAGCCTCTCTGAAAACAGCAAAAGCTCTTGCTAATTTAGAAATCATGTTGCTCTTCTATTTAACTTCCATAGCTGAGATATGGTTCAAAATAACGAGGGTGAATACATATTTAATGGTTTAAAGATAGACTAGTAAACTCAAGAGAAAAGATTGACGTCAAATATGATCTTTTATCTAACTGGCTATTTTACTGCATGTTAATGTTGTGCAGAAGAATATGACATTTAAATCTGTTTTCTTAAATCAAAAGAAAGAAAGAAAAAAATAAATGGTGTACCTTATAATAAGGTATACTCCTATTTTAAACAAAAGTATTTTTAGCAAAAACAATAGTGGAAACTTTCAGGCAAAGTCTTTTGAATTTTCCAGCTCTTTGAACTATGGTTCACACTGGCATGAACATGTTTTTTTTGGCTCTCAACTGAACACATGTTGAGAGCTGATGCATCATTTCTTACATTTGTACCAGTTAATTGTTTCAGTGAATGCTGCACATATATCTACAAATTAATCAGGGAGTGCGATTTTCTGTATAACTTGACTACAGTATTTCAATCTCCTGCATCAACACACATTTTGTCAACAACACTCCATTACAGTTTCTGGCTTCTACCTTGAAAAGCCAAAAAACAACTGAAAAAAGATAAATCGCCATATTTTTTTAATCATCAGTTTGTTCTGTTCTTGCAAAGAACAACCATAAACTCCAATTTCTTTCCTTTCAGTCTGATAATAGCTCACAGTATTTTCCCATATTACATTCTCTGCATCGCCTTCCAATGAAATTCTTTTCTTTAAGTGCTCTGCCAGTCTGGTTACATATATCTCAATGACCTATTGATTTCTTATGTGCTGGTCCTGGACATGCGGTCCTCAGATTCAGATACACAGCAGCTGTTAGTTATAGGTACAGTATGTTTCTAACAGATCATTTCAGGAGAACAGTCATGTAGTATTTAGAGTGAAAAAATCAGCTTGACTATATAAAGTTTTCAGATCAGGTCATAGGAAGA
Source organism: Pygoscelis adeliae (assembly GCF_000699105.1). Lineage (NCBI taxonomy): Eukaryota > Metazoa > Chordata > Aves > Sphenisciformes > Spheniscidae > Pygoscelis > Pygoscelis adeliae. Next base: position 961,070 of record NW_008823961.1, read on the forward strand.
ATACATGAAAGATCCATAGGCTTTTATATCTCCTCTACACCTTTTCAAGTCAGTAATTCAGAAAGAAAGCAAAGTATATAAGCAGGAATCATCACCTTCCTTTCCACTCCTATTGCACTCACTCCTCAGATATATTTGGTTCATTATGCATATCCATGTTTCCTCCTTTCCATGGCATGTGAGTCCCTCTCTAAGAACTTCTCAGTCTAGCTGGGCTTTTACTGGGTTTTCACACAATTCAGACTTGTTTCCTGAGTAGGTCTTTACATCTCCTTTGTTGCCCCAAATGAACTACTACAGTCAGCATACTCCCCTGAGAAAGAACAAGGTTTGGAATCTCAGTACAGTGCTACTGATGATTTGCACCCATCTGCCCAACACTGCCAACTGGTTTTGCAGAGGTAGATTGTGATGTTTCTGAAATGGTGTCAGGGTGTCTCTTTACCTAGACTTCACCCGTTGGCCTTTGAATTCTAAAGAGCCTGGTTAAACTGCTATTATAAAAAGAAGAAACAAACCAAGAAATGAATGAAAAAAAACACCAAGAAAACAATCCCAAAATGTTAGATATAGAGATACATTGGCATACATACCAACAGGCAAAAATACGTAAGAACCAATTAAAATTCATTGAAAGCATTTTCTGAAATCAAATAAGTAGCGAGAAGGGAAAAAAAATCCCAACTCACCAGCAAAACAAAACCAAAAAACCCTAGCAACAACAATGAATTCAGTGAGCAAAGCAGGACGACGTTATCTGGCTCCCTGCCACCGGCAGTTCTATGCTTTTCAAACATCACTTGCAGCATGCTCTTCAGATTATTGATATATTAATTGCATTCTCTTTGGGTTGGAATTTCGTTCCAGAAAATAACAGTTCAGATCATATCCATTTTTGCTCTGTGTTCTACGAAGAGTCCTCCTGAAAAATGATAACTGTTTTAGGGGCATTGTGTTAAAACTGACCTTTTAGCATTTGTGATACAGAAAATCAATGAGGGAAACATGCCCATTTGTGCATCAGTTATCTATCGTATGTATATTTTCTTCCCAGCTATTTTCCATTGTAGGGTATTTATCACCTTAGCTCTTCAGGGAGGAATCCATTCGAAAACTGTATTTGCCTTGTGGTCATCATAGTAAGGCCCCTATCTTGATCTGGCTACCTAAGCTTTGCTTTAATGTGTCTTAAATGATAAAAACAATAAGGAAGCTGATAGATAAGAAAAGGAAGGATTAATACTAAACAAAGCAATACAAGGGTGTGAATAATCTGAGTCATCCTTTCAAAGGTGTGTGTGGTAGAACAACGTAGATTAATCCTCTGCTAGTAACATATAGTGTTTACAGTACAACAGCACTTAGGAGATACTCACACCCAATTAATTCCCTGGGACACAATGAACACTGCTGCTGCCTCTTATCTTCGGTAATTTCTGCAAAGCCATAATGAGATGTATCGTAACTGAATAGTTATTACTTAAACTAAAGAGGTGAGGTAAAGAGCTATGGATAGGTCATATTGTACCAAAACCCCTAAATTTTGTGCTTTGTAAAACTCGATGAACATCAGAACCTTTTTTTCTGTTCCTCCTTGTATCTTCTCATTTGGTATTCATGAAGAAATTTTATGCAGTCTGAACAGTCCTGAAAAGCATTAAGTATTCATAAATCTGCAGATAATGAAATAAGGTCCAGATATTCTTGACTGGTTAAATGCAGTGTATATGATATTTCACTTTCTAAATAATCACTTGATCTTCCCCCCACCTTAAACAGTCTGGGGAGGTTCATAATAAGGAGAATAATGGGGATTAGGGGAAAAAAAATAATAAACAGCTTCCATGTAACTGGCTGTATGGGCATCTCGTGAACATTTATTTTTCATCACTGCTTCTTATCTACTATAAGATAACTGGACTTTTATCTTGGAGACAACTTGGAAAAAGCACAAAGTTAATTCCTCTAATCCACAGCTGCAGCTCCTTGTTTCCTCATCCGTTCTACAACTCTACAGCAGATCTTTGTGTGCTAGAAATTAAGGCAGAAGAGATTTCCTTTTGTTTTATCCACCTGTGTGTCTCCTGATGCTACCAGTGACTTCTCCAGGTTGGTACCTTGTGTAGACTACATCTAGGACTCCATCTTGTTATATAGTCTTAATCTCCTTCATAACTTCCTAGCCATTCACTTTGCTCCACTGCTGCCTTCCTTTATATTTCTACATAAAATTATTTTCTTTTAGTTATGTGTCACTTGTTTAAATTTAAATAGAACCAACATTTTCATTCTATTACAACAGCCCACAAGAATAAGACTACCATGTTTCAATATGTATCACTGTGCTTAGGTGATACCATTAGCTTTCCCTGCATGCCTATCCTGCTAAGTCCCTGTGTACTATGAACAAGTTTTTTAAAAAAAGGCCTGTTAGGCCTTTACAATTAACTTACTCAATTTTCATCAGAACATGGGTGTTGAAGGTATTACAAAGTTTCCTTTCAGTCTGATGTTGACATCAAAGAGGCTGTGTTTTTAAAGAAAAGCGATTGTGTGTAGGTGGGGTTTTTTGTTCTACTTTTTTTTTTTTTTTTTTTTTTAAAGGATAAGCATGGATCACAACATCTCTACTTCAAGAGATTGTGAATTATGCAGACACATTAATTGTTGACATTTAGTTGGGGTTTTACCTTTTTTTGCACTCAGGAATTTACTTGTTTTCAATCAGTCAGGTCTTAATTTTGAAAATATCACTCTACTGTACTGATTCACCCAAACATCTGATTCAAGTGAAAACTGAGAAAATCCTGAATGCTGCATTGTAGGAAGGATAAAGCACCTCTTGGAGCAGGGATATATTGGACCTTGATACATTACAGTATGAACAAAACCCCAACAAAACCAATACAGGAATATAGCTGACCACTGAATCTGTGAATACGGACATCCACCTCCCAAAGCTCTCTCCCTCACAAAGAAGCAGAAGGAGGGGCAACTGGAGTAGCTGCAATTTTGCATCACCAGAGGGTGTTGAGAGACAATTCTGCCAGCTCCCGACCTGAATGAAACTCTTTCCACAGACTGCTTGCTCTGGCTCTGTTAGGCATTGGGCCTTGGTCCATTGCCCATGTTGATGTAATGACTATGTAAACATGATAACACAAACGTTTCACCGAAGATGAGCTGTCTTTGAATCTTTTCACCAGTCTCTTAGAGTATGTATGTGATTTTCATCATCATTTATTCCAACCTTGTTGTTCCATTTTTTTAAGACCACCATGTTTAATACAGACAATAAACTGAACTACTGCTTTCAGTTTTGACAACACACCATTCTGTCTACTTGCCATAAACTGAAATATTGGTCCCATTTTTCCTTTAAGGTTCCTGTGCCTAAAGACAGCTTTCAGTATTTAAGGGTCTGCACCATCACTAATTTGGCCCACTGAGAACAAAGTTCCCCCATTTTGCTTGTGAAGCTGAAGCTGGGAAGGTGAACATGGCCTACATGTGAAGGTTTGTTAAGCAGCATCGCAGATATCAGAAGCAGTGGGTTTAGTGGCAGCTTTCGAGTGGCAGAGCTTTCAGGCAGGTTTGTAAGCAGGGAAGGGAACTAACCCCCTACCCTTCCCTTCATCTGTTTCTTGGTAGATGGCTAGAGTGGAAAGCATCAAGTCTACACTATGGTTTATGCCATTCCCTTACATGGTTAAAAATATCCTCAGCACCAGGCCACATTTGAAATCCATAGCCAAGTACAGTGTCAGTCAGAGTTTGACTAGATGCCAATGAACAGCTGCATATTTTGGACTTTGGTGAAAACTCTGAAGCCAATGCACCTATCCTGCCACACAAAAGATCCAAAAAGGGAAAAAAAATATATCCATATGTGAGTTAAAATATTGACATGGAACATATAATGAAATTCTGTAGGCCATTAAAATTGAGAATTTACATGATTTGTCAGCCTGAGTAAATACTTCACTCATTAACAAATGGATTCAGAATTTAAAGTTTCAGCCCAGCCAAAACCTATTGAGGCTGATGCAAAGGCCCCATAGCACTCAGCTTTTGTCAGATCTTAAGCAACATAATCACTGGACAGAGTTATCTACAATTAAACTAAGTGATAAGTCACTGTATTAATTGTTTTCCTTGCCTTTTTTTTTTCTCCTCATGTGCTGAACTACCTTAAAATGTACTTACTGAAGTATATTTTATGGATATAAATGTTTAGTTGCTATTGTATATCTCATGAAAGTTTAAGTAATTTTTAACAACGCATTCTTTTCTTAGGTTATAAATTAATAATTATGAGTCACTAGAACAAGTAACAGTTCTTTCTAATTTGGTTGATTTCAAACAGAGACAAAAATAATTCTGTTCCTCAGCTGTGTATAAAGAATAGCGTAAACATGAAAACTATACCGGGAAGGTTAGATTCAGCTGTTCTGAGTTATCTTCTTACTATAAATGTATATACCATTTTACAGACTCAAACCGAGAAAAAAGTTGCTGCCTCAGAGAAATTACAATCTGGTTAAAATCTTCAAAGTTTTACATATTAAGATTTAAGAAATGTCTGTGTTTTGATACTCTCTTAGGATAATTATAAATTCATCTCCACCTTTGTTCGCATGTGCTTAAGAAGAGCCTTAGGCATTTCTTTGATTTGGGGTTTCAGAGTACGTGGACTTAAATACCACAGCAGCACTTTAAAAATGTGTGAAATTAGAGGAGAGTGTAGATAGTACAAAAGAAATAATTTAAACTTCAATAACAGAATATTCCTGATAAAGGCATTTGATGGAGGAAAAGATACAAAAATTAATCTTTTATAGCTGGTAGAATCCATGTGAGAAAGAAGATACACATTTAAGAAACTAGAGGTACGATGAAGGGTAACACTCTACATAAAGAGACCAGAATGAGCAGAGTTAAGAACATTCTAAACCTTTCCAAATAAACCTAGAAGTTAACACAGATAACAAGGAGACTTTGTAAAGTTTTGAAAACAAAGATGAAAAAAATGAGTGGGATGTCAGAAAAGAGTGAAACCCAATGATATAGCCTGAGTAGAAAACTGACACATTCAGAAAGTTTATATACAGCTATTGCTGATTCAGTCTTTCCCAGGTTTCAGTCTTACTATAGTCACATTTTCTTCAGTAACATAAGTAATCCTATTGATGACGTTGTCTTAGTTAATCCAGAAAATGGGCACAAATGCATATTCCAAAAATAGCCGTCTAAAGGCTTGAATTATCTCCTTGCAGCTTTCTGCCTACATAATTTTTGCCAGGACCATAAGTAACTGGATGAGAAAGGCTCACATCCTGGACTCTTGAGGTCGACTGAGCAACATCACTGACTGTCAGTATGAGGTTCTTAGAAGGGTGATGGCCAGGAGTGGAGCAAAACAGCCATCGTGTTTAGTGACTCCCCAGACTGTTCTGCTTTGGACACGGCACAGGGGCTTGCAAAATCACATTCTGCTGAGACTAAGACACAATCTACTGTGAACTAAAAGACCTTCTGAATTGCTGTATTTTGGCCTTTTTGTGTAAGATTTTTTATGCAAGCTTAAGCCCTATTAAAATATCTACAGAGAGGAACAGTAAATGATGTATCATATACATCAAAAGATTAAGAGAAGTATGTTAAAAATGGTGGGGAGAACTTAGTGTTAAAAGCACACCAAATCACAGAAGTATAAAAGACATTTAGATCCTTTTATGTGGAAATTCTAGTTTGATACAGAAGCCAAAATCAAGTCTAGTCAATCAGTCAACCCCATTTTACTTCATTTTCTTTAATCCACAAAGAATTTAAAGCCTCAAGTTTTACCAACATCCAAATGAGAGAGACAGATCTTGACAACGTGGACAAATATCAGAGATGGACGAAATAGTTAAGACAACTTAGGCATCAGCCCAAACCTTCACTAAAAAAGCAGATGGAGATTTTTTGATAATTGAATGCGTACAGTTAATTTAATTTTTTCTTCAGTTTCATGCATATCTGCCCTAATTCCTCAGTCTGGGACCAGAAGAGACAGTGCAAAAATACTATGACTAAGACAACATTAATAATATTTCCAGTGGGAATGGAAGAAGACTGCATGAGCATTTTTACAAGTAACTTTTTTCTCATGGGATTTCCAGTAGAGATATTTTTAAGCAATGGGGAGTTTGGCTAACTTGGACATAAAATCTGAACAAACATTCAGACTTTTGGAAGGCTGATTTTAACCTCCTCACCCTTCCTTTTTTGCTTTTGATGTCTATCTAGCACATGAATAACCAACAGAAAAAAAAAAGGGAGGGAGGAAGAAGAAAGAAAGAAAGAAAGAATTTCACATTCCTATATTTCGGCCAGCACATTCCTTGGGACCATAAGTGAGGTGGTTCGAAAATGCAAAAACTTTGGAATTTATGTGATTTTGGCATGTGTAGCAATGCACTTTGGATGCATTAAAAAGGGTGGTTAAAGGGCGTGCACTTTTTGAGGGGTCAGTTTAATCTATTTAACTCTTCAAACTCCAACATGTTTTTTCCTAGATTACTCTGAATTAAAAGTCACATAGAAGCATCTATAGACATGACATCATGCTGCTGTTCATGCACCTGTCAGGGAGAAGTGGCAATGCACATGGTAGAAGACATATAATGTGTGTAAGAGAAGATGGTGTTGTGGCTGAGACACAGGTTTAAGAGCCAGGAACCTTGGGTACAATTCCCAGCTCTACCACAGACGTCCTTGTGACCTTGAGCAAGACACTTAACCTCTCTGAGCCTCATCTGTAAATAATGCTTCTCTTTCTCACAGGGTTGTTATGAGGTCAAATTAATTATTAGCTGTCAGGCATTTTGCCATCCCTGTACAGAAGGCACTATAAAATACAGTTTATTCCATTTGTGCTGAGATGAAGAGGGTACAAAGAAAGGGAAAATCTGTGAAAGGGATCAACACCACCCCCTACCTCCCCCAACAAAAAACCCAAAACCAAATGGTATGGGCCAGCTACCCTCCTACACTTTGACCTGTTGACTCCCTGCACCCCTTTCACATGTGCTGAATTCAGTCCTTCCACTTTCCTTCTTTGGTTTCTCTTTCCCACCCCTCCTCCAGTTCCTACTTGTACAGCTGCTGAAGTTCCAAGTGCCCCACATTTGCCAGATTAAGTTAATTCAGTTGTAGGTCTTTTATCTGGTCATGCTCTGATTCCACTGAGTTCATTGGTAATGTTTCCATTGCGAAAGGCAAACTGTGGCCAATAAAATCTACATTTCTTCTCCTGCTAGCATGCGTCAGCTCTTCTGGCCTATATCCATTAAGACGGCCCAGCAAGTAGAAAAAAAAGTCCATTTAGGGTTACTCATGATGTTTAAAACAACCCTATAAAATAATGCAATCCCTAGTTACAAGCCCACATATAGTAGTCTGAAAATATTTTACGGTAGATCATATATTTTTATTTTCTCTACACATGGCTGACCTTCCATGTTAAAATTTAGCAAGATTAAGTTCTGTGTCCATTTCAACTTTGTGTGATATTTTTGGTTGGTTACATACAATAAATTTAAAAAAGGAGTCAGTCCCTGGCTGAAATTCATTGGATTTCTAATGCTCTTTTTTTTTTCTTTTTTTTTCTTTTTTTTCTAACAGAAGTGTTTCTTTCAACATAGTTTCTTTAAAGAGTATGTGACCAAAAGAAAATCTTTATTTGCAATGAGTGCATTTGAAGGAAGAGACCTCAGTGACTTTTTTTGTTATTGCTGCTGCTTTTATTTTTTAGATGAAATCTTACCATTAACAAAAGCTGACAAAGAAATTTTATTCTCCAGAGAAACACAGAAGGAGGTGTGGTGGCAGTAGGTCGAATGCTGTCTGTTTGGAATGGGTTTGGGTGGGGTTGTGCTTACCACTGTCAGAAGCAGGTATCCAAAGCTCTTTGGATATCAGCTCTTTTTAAGCAGCAGTTACCCTCTAAAGCTCAAGTACAACTTGCTTGGAAGCACAGGAATTAAAGAGTACAAAGCCTGAGCCAACTCTTCACCTTGCAGTGTAGACACAGCTTTAGTATATTGACACAGAAATCAAAAGCCGTTTCACTGGAGGGGTAAAGAGAAAAGTGCAACGACTCTTGGATAAGACATCTAATGCTTAAAAAACTGAAAAAAAAAGGGAAAAAAACCTTATTTTGAAAGATAAATCTTCTACAGATAGCACTTCATTCTTGATGGAAGCAAAGGTCTTGGACCTCCTACAAGGACAGGCTCACAGCTTATCCCTGTAATTAGGCAATGAACATTCACCCCTTAATTCTGATGTTTTAGAAAGATGACACTGAACACTTACACTCTAGCCTGAATGTAAATCATTACAAGCAGTATACAGTCCAATCACTGGGGAGGTTGCACTGCAGGGAAATGCTATAGATAGAGAAGGGAAAGTCTGGAACTTTTTAGTCCAAAAGGCAGTTAGAACTTCCTGTGTCATGGTACATGCAGATCAGTATTTTCTTCATTGTTTCTCTGTTTGAATAGGAGGCAAGTAGTATCTTTTTAGAAAGATATCAATTCTAGTCATGCTTTTCCCATAGTTAAATTACACTATCTAAAATCAACACCTCATTTTATGTCTGAATGTGTCTCCAAACATTGGTCTTGTTACGTCTTTTTATGGTAAAATAAAGTGTTGTTTGCTATCAGAAATCTTTACACATGCAGACTCTTCAAAACTATAACCAAGAAACTTCTCTCTTTCTGAATTTCTTCTTGGCTAATCCAAGGAGACTGAGTTTCTTTAGTTTATCACTACAAGGCATACTTTCCAGATCCTCAACTCATTCTTGTTGTCTTTTCAGAAATATTTCCAATTTTTTTTACATGTAAAGAAAGATTTTCTTAGAGCATTCTGCAGTGATGGGGCTGTCTACTGTTGCCTTGACTATGAAGTGCAAAGCTCCTTTTTCAAGCACTTACATTCCTGCATATGAGAGATACTATAAAACGGTTACCTCAGAGTGTCATTAACATTTGTGTGCATTGCTGCTGCTGAATGGTAGGCTTTAGTCTCTCTGATTATCCATGGACCATATTCACTGACCAAATTTTCATCAATGTGGATTTATTAAGCTGAAAATTACAGAGAATGAAATGATAAAAGTATAGTAATATACTAGAGCAATATGTAGCATAACATATATGCCATGTGGTAGCTGATTATAGTCAGTAAACCGATTCTCCCATTTATTTTAGCTTCTGAACTGGTTAGCTGCATTAATTATAGGTAGTTTATTTTGGCATAAAGACTGATGTGAAGACTCATTATTCATTTTATATAAAAGCAGGATGAGAGAGAAGTTGAGAGAGGAACAATCATCGTTTTACTCTCATGGTGACCGATTCAAAAAGGCCATCTGGCAACGTTTTCCTTAATGTTATCAATCAGACATTTAGAGCTGGATTTTCTAAACTTGGCCTCCCAGTTACAGCCACAAAATATGCACACAAAAGCACCCCTGCATGCTAGAAGATAATTGTGCTCACAGCACACATACTTAAGTATGCAAGATGGTATAAAAATAGAACTAATTGCAGTATAAGGAAAGGACTGAGCTTGAAAAGGAAAGGAATGAAAAACTGAGAGGTTGGGTGTACAGTGTACAATTCTTAATAATAATCTTAATTTTCTTAATATTAATTAGTTTTCAGGTTACTGCCTCATTCTGAAAGGACTGATGATATTTTACATATGTGCCATAATTTTTTCCATTTTTATTTATTATTAGTCTAAAGTTTATTTTCTTTTTCAGAATCCAAGCTAGATTTGACAGAATTTATTTTCCTGATTAGATCACTCCCTACCTAATAGGTCTCATAAAATTAGCTTTATGTTCTTCCATGTATCTAAACAACATTATATCCAACTCTTCAATATAATTTTTCTGAGATAAGGAAGACGTATTTCTTATCTACAGGTGCCTAGCACCAAAGTAGTTCAGGAGCTCTTCCTGACACAGAGCACATAACAGTGAAGCCAATTAATTTTTTAAATGCATTGGAAAAGTGATACAAAAAGAATGAGAAGTGTTCAAAGTAAGAGAATTGAAGTCAAAGTCCACTTTTTTTTTTTTCCCCAGTACTAAGGTTGACACCAATACTTGCTTTCACCATTCAGTTGCAGGTCAGGAGGGTAGAGGTGGTTCTTCTTGAGATACTAGTATGAGATGAGAAGCCAATCAGCCTGTGTGTAGCATTTCCAGCCACAGTGCTCCAGGGTGCAAACCATTTGAACCATTGCTACTCTCACTTCTGTTGTACCGGAGGATGAGAATGCTTGATGTCCAACAATATGCTCTCAGTTTGTTAAAGGGAGACATTTGCAAAAAACCCTTGTATAGTCAATGTTTCCTTTTTATTTTTTTTTTAATTTTGCATGTGAAGTTTTGCTACTTCATTTCTATCCTGCCTATTGCCCTCTCCCAATTTTTTAAAACAAATGAGTTGTTGTGACAGGGCCTGCTGAAAGACATCTTTGATTGGCATCTGAACTCAGTGAAGACTAATTTTTACTGAAATGTTCTTCGGTCAAGCTCTTGCCTGCAGGGACCTTTCCAGTGGTACTAGGGAGACGTTCGCCATGCTGCCTTCACAGACAGGGAGAGAAAGCTGGCCATCAGATTCTGTCCTCCCCTTGCATCCTTCCCATCTCACCCCCATACTCTTTCAGAGCTTTCCCTCAATGACAGGGCAAGATAACCCAGCAGTTGACCTACATTTTGCTGGTCCTCCCCAGGGATGATGTTCTGTGTGCTTGGCAAAAATGGGAAGACACAGGTCATGGAACATATGAGCCCTGCCAGGAATGCATAGCTAGGAGAGTTTCTTCCAGCTAAAACACAGTAAAATTTAACATACAACAAATTGGATACATTCATCTTCAGATACTGTTTACCAGAGAGTCTAAAATCTCCTGCACCTAATCCAGTGCATGTCCTACATTGAACCATAGGTTAAGTCTACTAATCCCTTTATTACGTATTTGTATATTGAAGGCTCCAATCAGTCTTGCCTCTGTTTGTTAAAATAATAATGTGTTGGCTGCCTAATAAACTGGGGATAGCTATGTTTAGATAGCAATTTTACATAAGTAAGCATTTTTCCTTTTGTAATCCATTGAGTTCAACGTATAACCTAATCATACTGCAGATCTTACATTGTTCATAGTCAGAATTTTCAAGCTTGCAACCTAAAAGTAGGTTCTTCAAATACAAGTTTAAGACATCTAAACATATTGTCTGCTTTTAGAACCGCTGAGTTATTCAATCCTAGTGCAATTTACAGGTGATTGGTATCTTTGCTTATACTTTTGTTAAAAAAATATACATCTAGGCACCTTGTTCAGTGCATCCATAACAAGTGACTAAAGCCTCAAGGCTTGGAAGACTCCATTTTTATCATAGAGTGACTCCAGTCTCCAGCAACATTGTGTTCTGTCTGTATTTAACAATTAACAATCAGATTTTATTGGTATTCTGTAAACAATATAATGAGATACCAGTATGTACCAGCTTTTAATGGTGGGCCTGCTTTCAGATACCTGTCTGTTCATGCAAAAAGGGAATCATGCCAACTAGATTTTTTCTGTCTGACACATTCAATCCTTTTGATTTTGCCTATTTTATTTTCTTCTGAAAACTCTTTAGAAAATGCTTGTTCTGAGGTTATTGAAAGGGCTGCTCTTTGTGCACTGGAGTTTTCATAGTAACAATAAAAACATACATGCACACACACAAAATAATTGAAGGAGAAAAAAAAGAAGAAAAAGCTTGAGAATGCTCCTTGAGGATTCAAGCCCAACAACTTCATTTTTTTGTTTTAATCTTATTCCATTCCTGGTATCGTATCCCCTGTATAGCGTTAGAACTAGAAGAAAACTTGCTACTCTTAAATGCAGGAAAACGATGTGTGTTTTACAGGTCCTTTATCTGAATTAAGTTCATATGTTTCTGTAAATGCTGAGGTAGTAATAACTTCAGCTTGGACTTGGCATGTCATTCATCTTTTTCCCCCTCCCTTTTTGGAACTTGACTTCATTACGGATGACATTTCCATGCACTAATATATAACACAATATACAAAATCACCAGGGTAACTGAAAGGGAGAGAGAATAGAAGGAACTGCTGGTGTAAAACAGCTTTTAAAGTGAGTGTGCAAACTCAGTAGATTTTGGAATGGGTAACCTGTCTTGCACCCAGAAGGGGCTTAGCATCCTCTGCCCGACGAAGAGCTAGTGCCGACTGCTAGAGCAAGGGAAAGGAAATGCTAACCTGCTTCACCCATCAGAAAAGAGAAAAATATGGAGTTTAAGAAAGCAGGAGAAAAAGTAAAAGGAAGAAGAAAACCACATCATGTCTTGATTTTACCTGAAAAAAAGAAGGCAGTGACCCAGTCTGCAGTACTTTGTGCAAAAGGAAATCCACTGATGGTTTTCCTACCATAATCTTCTTTATCAGGAAAGATAGAAAAGCAAGATAGATAAGGAAATTCCAAAATGTCACTCTAAAACCAATGTAAGGACTTCCAAAGAATGCTACAGAATGGGTCTTTCTGTCAGCTGTAACCCACAAATGCCTGGCAGCTTGCTTGAGCTGATGTTTGGTGAGTAAAATTGGTAAATAAATTAAACAATCATAACCAACAGCAAGACATTGCTGTTTTGCCAAGCTCAGGAGAAAATCTAAAATGAAAAGAAGTAATTATGTGCTGAATAGCTAGAAATCTTATCTTGTTTACAGTGTGAGTTTTTCCAGGCAGCATGTGTCTTGTATGTTGCCTCTTGTATAGTGCCAAGCAAGCTGTTGGCAATTTCACAAATAACAATAATATCAAGCTGAACTAAAGATTTTCATAGATAACGTGTTTTGTTTACAGTAATGGTCTCTCTAGCAGACAAAGATGAAGCTGGTAATCAATAAGAACAAGGGATTTAATCCTCACATACCCATTTAGTCTTGATTATGAGCTACACAGCAGTTTGGCTTATATGAGAAAATGCGGGCAAATCAGTAGAATCAGCAGATCAGTATTAGTGGCTGTAACAGCACAGTTTTTCCCAGGTTAGCAAGCAGAATAACTGTATTTTTTAGAGAAGGTAGTACAGAGAAGAAATTTTTTGTGCTTCATGGCTTCTTATGAGAGGGTCATTATATTAATTTAACCACAAGACTTTCAGTTTAGGATATCTCTGCTATATTGGCTAATATTTCAATCACTAGCTTTAGTAATTACTTTTGCTACCATTAAATGCACAGTAAATTTAAACACTGTATGCATATGCAAATGTAGCTGTATTTTTTTTTTTTGGGGGGGGGGGAGAGTCTGAGTGGTCTTATATTCCACTTAACTCTTTTTGTCTGGCAATTCAGATATAACGCAAAAATACTGAAATGTCGCCTCTGGGGTTTTGGGGTTTTGGTTGTTCATTTTTGAAATTTCAGGGAATACTTTAGGAGTCAGTGGGTATAACCAGTTGATTATTGGAGGAAACCAGACTGGAGGAAGAACTCATAACTTAACAGCTGCAAGCGTAACCATGTCAGTCACCTCTAGGTACTCAGTTTCGCATGGGGACACAAACTAACATCGTCTTCCGGAATAAAACTGCCTTTCCTCTTTGCCTATCCTCCTACCAACACCCTCAACAATGAAGAAAGAAGAAAAATAATATGACATTGTGGGACAAGGAGGCACACAGAGCCAGGGTAAAAGAGGATATTGAGAGTTGCCCGAAGGAAAAGGAAAGAATGGGCATTACCCATTAGCACAGGACCCAGGAATAGGAGGGGAAAAAAATTACACAAAAACCTGACGATGGTGCACAGGGAAGTGGAGTAAAATGGAGAAATAGGAATACGTGCAAAGAACATGGATATGTAGAATGGACTGCAAGGGAGGAATACAAGAAATTTATGGGACAGAGAGCACCGTGCTGATGTGTAAAAAACAGAGGGCTGAAGGAATGACAGGCACTCAACCAAGTCATAGTAAATGGCTTGTTAAGCCTGCCTTTGTGCCTTAGAAGGCTGTAACTGCCTTAAAAAACTTGCGAGGGGAAAAACAGAAAATCAACAGACCAAATAAATAGACCAAATACATTTATTATAGACAGTTTCCCTCTACTTTCACAATGAGTTACAATAACATATTAATAGGGAGATAAAATTAAGTACAAAACCGATAAACATGCTATATATTTAAAGGAAAAAACTTTCTAGTATTTGACCATCTTATTGAAGGAAACAGAATGGGAGCTCCCTGGGCAGCCCCTAACTTTTTCACAGTAAAAGTCTGGCTTTATCAGCCAACACCTGTCGTCTCCTATTCAGCCATGATTATTAAGCTTCACACAGCATGTGGTATGGGTGTGAGTTCCTGATCTGGCAGCATGATGAGAAGCAGCCCCCCTGGTTTTGTGCAGAATAAGGCTGTCTTCCTAGCATATAATCAGTTCTGAACTCTGGATCTAGACAGCTACTCAGAGCTGCTACATAGGAGACCTGCTTTTAAAATAATATTCTGCTCAGCAGTGGGAAATTTCAAGCAGCGTAGAACCCTTGTGGTACAAAGAGGATAGATACATGCATTTTCACTAGCAAGCTGTATTTTAGCCATGGATTGATTGCCTGCGTATAGGGAGAAAGGGAAAAAGGGCCATAAGATGATTTCAGATCCTGTGGATCTGCCAATGGGCTACAATCCAAACTTTGATTTGTTGTGAAGGATATTTGGGCAGGTTTCTTTTGTTTCTTTGGGCTCTATTCTAATGTTTGCCAACTGCTCCCAATTACGGGATCCATGAAGCTTTGAGAAACAGATATAGGGAGTGGCTTAATTTAAATCCAATAAATTTAAGATTTGTTCTAACACTAATCTTCTGCTACAGTGGGCATTTAGGTTGAAACTAAAAGCATGACATATATGCTAAAGTTTAGATGATTACCATGGGTTTCACTACTGATGTTAGTGGAGTGTTTAAAGAGGGACAGGACTGAAATACACCTGAGAGACTGGAGCATAATCTTCAGATTTTTGTATTGCTACTGAAATGCTGCCCTGCTCTGAATCTCAAAACCTAATCCCAATAGGTTTCTGCTCTGTCAGCCTCCTCGTTTCTGCTATGGGACACACTAAAACCCACTGAGTTATTACACCAACATATGTTTCTTCAGATGAACTATTCTTTCATTCACCTCACCTACCAGACTCACCTCAGAGCATACGTGCCTGGATCAGACTTCATAGAAGAGCAGCTAAAGAGTGGCCGACAGTTACTGCTTTACAAATCCAAAAATTATAGCCTTCACCCAGGATGTAGAAACTTCTTATCCCTCCTCTACTTCAGACAGGGTTAGGGTTTGAGCACTGGCCTCCCACATTCTAGCAGAAGGGCGGTAGGCTCTCAGCTGACTCCAGAAGCTGTTCATGGCTTGAGGACCCACAAGACAGTACTAGGTGCCTAACTATATTTGATGGATATAAATTGCCTGCCTGACTTTTCCTCTCTCCCTCCTCCTTCATGCCTCCTTGCTCAGTGTGTTAGACTCTCTTAAACCTATTTTTAGGCTACTTGATGTTCCTTTCATATTGTGTAGCTGTGGTATCTCATAACTTTTGTGTCCAATATAGGAGAAATAATACCCTTGGGCTTCGTTGTACCTAAATCACCATTCAAGATTTAGCCCCAACTTAACAGAACTATTCAGAAACTGAATGTCAATAGCAATTCCTTAATTGTTAAAGAAAAGGGGGACATACTGGCAAAGCCACATTCTTACTGAATTTGGATGAATTTTGGTTTCATTGTGAATTGCAGGCCCGATCTCTTACCAATGGAAGAATACATGAAAAAGCCTGTGTCAAAATAAGTGGCATCAGACTGTCTCCAAGAATAAACTTAACCTAACTTTAATAACCTTAGCCTACTTCTCTCTTCATAACAAATGAATTATTCTTTGATTTACACAGCTACAGATAAAACAGTACATTTGGAGCCACTACAATGTCACAGCCATGGTCAATGAAGAATCAGGTTGTCAAGCATAAACATGTGACTCAGAAGACATTGATTATATCCCTGATTCAAGTACTGACCTACACTCTAAACCTTATCAATTCACTTGTTCTGTTTTCTTTTTGAAATCCAAAGGAAATCTTCAAATGACTCATTCACCTTGCCTGAATGGAAAGAAACACTGAAACACAAATAAGATATTACTTGTAAATGCTAACTACTTTACTATAGAAATTTCTACTTCATTTCCTTGTTCTGTAATTTCTGACAACTGAAAACATTGAATTAAAGGCACTTTAAAGCTATTATGCATGTCATGTCAAGTAAGAAGGTAAACATCAATGACAATGTTTTCCAAACAGTTTCAACAAACAGTATTGCACAGGGACACAAATATCCAAACTTTCCATGTTGTATTTCCGAAGAAAATTACAGACAGATAATTTTTAACGGGCACAAAAGGCTCAAAAGCCAAAATTAACTGAAATATATATATATATATATATATATAACTCAACTGGAGGGAGGTTACTTTAGTTTGAGATTCAGGAGCTGAATACCATTAAAAAACAGGGTCCTGTTCCAAACAACAGAATACAGATTTTCAGAAACAAATACTTTAAATCTGTAACATTCCTCATTTGACTTGCACAGAAAATAGCTTCACTGATTTTGAAATCAGCAGGTTTACTGGTGTAGCAAGCTATACAGAGCCAGACAGCACTGATACATCATCTTACCTAATGCATGGACAAACCTGTACTTCAGGAACTGGCTTCTTAGGACTGTTTCACTACCCAGAAGTATTGTAATATAGATGAAATTGTAAACAGAAAATGCATGTCCTCATTCAAAATGGTCCTAAACAAAGTTTTCTAAAAGAAGAAGTACTGGTACTTTAAAGTCAGGAGGGAGTTAATCCTGTCAATGTAAATATTCAGAAAATCCAAATACCACTTAAGGAGCCTAAAATAATGCCTGGGGATTTTATGTTTCATTTGTTTGAATACTAGAGATTTGGAGGAAAATGAGGTAGAATAATGACACCCTTGAGATTACAAATGAGGATTGTTCCCCTTTGAAAAATGCATAACTGCATGGAAGCAGAATGAAAGGGTGTTAAATTGGAAAAGCTACAAAGGAGTCTTGATTTTAAGAAGCAAGATTACTTGTGCTGACAGATCAGAGGCACTGCTTTCCAGCAAGTAAGTGGCAGAAGCAGCCTGCATGAAGAAGTATACACCCAGGCAAAATCAGTTAATGATAACTTTGAATTCAGTGATATGCTGAGTTAAAAAAAAAAAAAAAGCTTTGGATAAAATTATGCAAGAATCAGATCCTCAGCTGCTATAAATCTAGGCAGATTTATGAATTTGGTGAAGCTCTTCCAGCTTTCACTAACTGAGGATGTGACCCATAATGATCAGACTAGAATCAACTGGCCATATGCTCCAGTGATTGAATTTTCAGGTGGTAGAATGACAAGAGTGATAAAGCAATAAATTCATTTTTTTTCCTTGTTTGCTCTTCACAGAAGGCTCTGACTGCCATATGATTTGAAGCATTATTAAAGATTTCTAATGACCTTGCATTTCTCTGAAAGAGAGATGAAAACAAAGCTGTAATATAAACTCCTCAGGTTCTGTGACATCGTGTATATAGTTAATACAAACTACATGGTGGAATTTCTATACAATAATTTTTTAGTTGACCACTCAAGTTTTGAGGGTTTATGGCTCGCAATACTGGTCATCTTGTGATTTAATTGGGGTTATACAGTAAAACAAGAATCTGGTGTAAGACACAGTCAACGGCAATCTTTCCATGGAATTAAAGAACAGGCAGATCAAACCTGAAATGTGTTTTTCAGGGAACCAGATTAGATACTGTGAATAAGCATAGTCTTCACTGCTCAAAATACATTCAAGACTGAACCAGTTTATGCAAGTTTATCTTGTTCATACAGTACTTTTCAGCAAATCCCCAGTAAAAATGTGAAGCTACCTACCCCATATTGTATTGAAATTTTCTCTGTGTTTGATTTTCCCTCTCATTGTATTATATGTTGTGTGTGAGTATTAAGTCCCTTTTGTTTCTTCCCTACCTTCCACACATCGTTTTTCTTCCTCCCTTTCACTGCATTTCCAGAACTAGTTATTGTGGAAATAATGATCCATGTTGGTATGGTTGGAATTCAGTGACTTCCGTAAGCATTTACTATGTGGTCAGTGATACATCACAGTGTACGTGATAAGTTATCCAGTGTATACATGTGGCACAAATACGGAAAATATCCACCCACATACAGGGAGAAGAACAAGTGTCGGACTGAGAAACCTAACCGTTTCTATGAGGTATGCCCAAAGATGTTCTACCCCAAGGGGGATGAGACTCCAAAGGCCTTGCCGGTGTGGCTGTCAGCCCATCAGACTCTGAGACATGGTTCAACACTAACTGTGATAAATTTTGAGGTTGTTTCATGTGGTCTCCATGTTACTTCTATTTTTTTTTCCTTGTCAAGGATAAACCAAAACTTTCAGCCTTTGACAAAAAAGAAAAAAGAAAAAAAAAAAGCTTGCAGCTCAGCAGTCTTCAAAAACTTTTGCTACCCTTCTAATCATTGCTGCCCAGTAAAATGGATTAGGCAGAAGGAAAGTCTATACAGCAGCAAAAGAGACAGAGGGACAGAGTAATTTATGAAAGAATGTTGATTATTTACCACTTTTCATGAAGTTCTGGGGCTTAAATAACTGCTAAACAGTTTCAGCTCCTGAGAGCTGAGGCATTTGAACACCTTGCAAGGTTGGGTCCCTACACTTTTATTTTAAAATTACTTACTCACCTACTGTATTATCCCTGACTATCTTACTGCCCTATTTATGGACTGACATAGAAACTTCACCTCCATTGTTCAGTGGGTCTCTAAGGAACTGTGCTTCTCTCCTGCTGCCATCAGTTTTGTCTAAACTAAAACTGTATTATCTTTTAACATATGTATGCTGAACTTTATGAAGCACCTTGAGGATGCTTAGTGGCATATGCTTTCTATTTGCTAGGGATCTCCATTTACAGTGGATTTGGAGGAGCTATTGTTACTACTGTATTACACGCCATTTAAATATATGTAAATTTTTTTTTTTAAAAGCCTTTAAAAATCCTTTTTCTCTCAGGAAATTTTTTCTACATTTTAAGCTCTTCAGTTTATATCCTGAACTTTTACTTTTGATGTAAAATAGCTAATTCTTCTGATGTCACCAAGCACTGGAAATAAATTTCTTGATAAAATGTCTAAAGGCATATTGGTTCCTCTTGTCTCTGCCCCACGATAGAAAGCTATGACCACTTCTCTGAGCTTTTGGCTTTTCCCATCATTCATAAATTTCAAACAGTCTTAATCCTGATGTGACCATCAAAGGAGAACCTCATTCTTGAATGTTAAGTTTTTCTTTAAAAATAATCTAAATGCGCTGAGAGTTAGAAAGCTGACAATATATGAGTACAAATAGCACCTTCCTCCTCAACAATTCTTTTCCTGGGTTACTTGAGGACAAGTATGCTTATTTTCTTTGCACAGATATGTTTCCACATTTTAGAACAAAAAAATCAAGTGCTTAAATTCAATGCTTTTTTATCCCTAATCAAAAAGGATGACACATTCATTTGAAGGGCCAAATTCTGTCTTTACTTATGTTAGAAACCATTTTGCCAGTTGGTTTCTTCAGATCAGAGGGATCTTTATTATAATAGCAATGATCTAACAAGCAGAAAAAGATAGATATGTACCATAACTTTCCAGTTTGCAGGATAAAAATATACCAGAGATATATCTAGAAACAATACACTGTTTTAACTTATGACAGTTCAGCTTGTCAACTACAACCTAGCTTCATATCAAAAGAAGAATGTATGGAAAATTTGAAATATTGTATGAAGTAATTTTTCAATTATGACAAACAAAAGTCATTCTTATGCTTATCCTTGCCAAATTTATTTCACAACAATGAAGAAACATGTTTTAGTTTTTATTCCATTTTAAAATGAGGGAGATTTGGAGGAAAGAAGATGTTTGCCACAGAATCTACTAGATGGTCCTCTCCACAAAAAACATCTGTGGCTTGAGTGGTGCAGGGCTTTATTCCATGGCCTAAAACCTAGAAGGCATCTGGTACCTTCTGAGATGCCCAAAGATCCCGCCCAGTCCCCAATCACCGCTGGAGAATGCGGGTCTCACAAGGCTTTTGTGCCAGGCCTTTTAGAGACAGCTTGGATACCTGAGGAATTCTCTAATGGCCCTAGACAATGAAATTTCAGCAAACAAATTGAGCTTTTCAAGCTTCTGTGCCTTCAATCGTAGTTTCAATGGGTACTTCAACTGCAGAAACTAGTGAGAGCCATTTAACTTCTGTTGCCTTTCAGAGTGCCAACCAGGTTCCTACCTTGGCAGCTCTACTGTGGAAGATAAGATTTGCCCATGGTGAAAAGCACAAGTAACAGTTGTTTCCAAGTTGATGGAAAGATCTACCCAAGATGAGTACAAGTGGGTTGCTTTAAGCATGGTACAAATATGCTGCATTATTTCAGAGTCCCACAGGTTTGGGTCGGTATACAATCTTCTTTTCTTTTTTAACTAGTGTTTAAAAGGCTCAGCTAAGAGACGGATAAATAACAAAAGATAGACAGACAGACAATAGTTTCATTTGAAATTGAAATGGCACCACACACTTGGCTTTTGACATGGATACTGAGGCCATGGCTGTAAAACGTTTTGTTAAACAAGCAGAAGTCCCAAGTGCAAACCTAGCCTCCCTGCCTCCCCTTCCCCCTCCACAAAAGGAGAAGGAGTTTTAGAAAGCTATTAAGTTACACTTGGAACTAACATTACCATTTTAAGTACTGGCTTTCTTGGAAGCCTGCAAAATACTATATGTCAAGTTATGCCGTGGCAAACTGCCGTGCTTTTCAAGTGACAGCAGTACCTCCTATCCTGCTCTCAATCAGCTTTCCACATTGACAGTCTGCTGCCAAATTCCTTATGGAATAGACATTGTACAGCTAAAATTATCTTGTGGGTTCTGGATCACAGTAACATGTTAGTGGTTAAATACATTATTAGTGTGTTTAGCTGTGCAATTTTCTCTTAATTTAAGGAGCTCATAATTAATTTAAGTCCGTAACATATGTGCAAGTCACTTAACCTCTCTGTGCCTTAGCTTTCCAGTGGTAACATGGGGATTAAAGTGCTTACCTACCAGCATATATACATTAAATTTGTCAGGTGCTCAAATACCAAAAGAATGGAAGTCATATGAGTGCCTAAGAGACAGAGATCAAATTTTAACGCACGCAGACATTGCTGGAGCTTTCAGCAATAAGCTCCACTCTTCCTCTTTCCAATTACCATTTCACAGCACATGTACCTGTGTGTATGTTCACATGTCAATTGACAGTTACAAATCAAAAGTTATTTTCTTAAGAGGCAAGAAGATAGAATTTCCAGGAGAACAAAAGATGGTGGTGGTATTACTTTTAAATCCTGCTGAGTCCAAGACACACAATCTACAGTTGTCTGTGTGCCAAGTCAGGTAACATTATTCTGCTTTTCAAAACATAGTGGTCCTAGACTTTATAGTAAAGAGCATTGTGTTCTGAATAACAGTGAGCTATTAAACTGACACTTTTCCTGCCTGCTTCAGTAGCAAAGCTGAAAAGCCTTTAGCTGTGAATTAAAAAAAAAATCTGATCATGGTTTACTGCAGTTGACAAAAATGCCTCTGAGATATCTAAATTGTTTGCATATTTATTTCAAGGTAAAGTTGGGACAGTACAATTTCTAAGAAATTGTGGTGATTGTGGACTTAAAGTATGCCTTTTGTCATACAGCATTCAGCAAAAGTACAATCTGATTAAAATGTAATTTGAGCCAACAAAAATTTGCTTTGTTTTTCAACAGTGTAGAATGTTCAGAGAGACATACTTTAGGTAGTTAGGAACTTGGATGATTCAAGAAAGCGTTGATTGTATTTACTTGGCTAGCCTTCCCCAGTGCTACCAACTTTATATTGCTAATATATTTCTCTATTGTTAGCTGAAAATTAAATAAACTGTATAAGTCATCTTAACCTAGTTAATAAATTTGGAATAAGTGTATGTAAAGGCTGTTGGGATTGATTTTTGATAGTAGTGGTCAGAGTCATGAAGTCATAGTAATAATAAATTGAAAATATATTGTAATTTGGTGTAATATTGTAACATGTAGAACTGGGCAAAAGGGATCAAAGGCATATATGAATCTGGGCTGAGTTCAGCAATAGTTCAGTTGTGAAAGGAAGGAAAGTATAATATAGAAGTGGAGAGAAGAAAGCTTTGACAAAGTGTTAAAATAAAGCCGTTTTCCAAAAGTGAAAATGCTGACAGGTTTTTAATCATACTTTTTTGACTATTGAGCCAAATTGAAAGTTTTCATTTTTGAAAATGAGGTAAAATTCAAGAAGAGGAAATAAGAGGGGTAGAAAAGACCTTTTAAATCTGAAAATGAAATCTCACTTGTTAGGTTAAATGAAGTATAATGGACTAAAATAAAATGTAAGAATTTTGTCTTTTTCCATCTACCCCAAGTCTTGGAAAAAAAAATGCATTGGTCAAATACCAGCCACCAGCCTAGCTCCTTTTCTGTTCCTTCCTTCATTTAACCACCAGGTTGGCAATCACTTCAAACTATATTCTGCTAATCTCTAATGAAGTTACTTTTTTTTTTTTTAAACTGAGAATCAGTGATCTTCACTAGCAGACCTTGGTCAATAAAGTACATGTGCCTTTCTCAGCAATTCTCTTTCAGGTTAGAATATTAATTTTGGGGGCTTGAGTGTGCCAAATGATCACTAACAATCGTCAAGCACAGTGCATCTAGGGTTGCAAACACTGAGTAAGACTTACTTTATCTCTCCCTGTGTCTCAACCTTATAAGAAGAAGGAAGTGAGAGAATGTTGCTGGGTTACCAGTGTTAGACCAGTTGATTATTGTGAACTTTGGCTCCTTTCCAGCTGCTCAGGACAGAGCATCTGGTGGAAGATAAATGTGTGTGAAGTACAACCTGGCTGATGTAACTTGTTTATTTATACTGTATTCAGTAACGCTTGAACAGAGCTGGTTGCAAATTGCACAGACAAACTTCTTCAGGAATCTCAGACCAAACGAATTCAGGCACCCCAGAGAGCAAAATGAGTTATTGAGATGAAAGGAGAAAAAATCTGCTGATGTTTGCCATAACTGCCTACAAACATCCTATGTTGCATGCCCTTGAATGCTGCAGGACCATGTAGGACAACACCCACCTGAGGGGTCCTTCCATAATACCAACATGGCAGATGTCAAATTACTAAGCAAATATGTGAAAGAGAAGAGGAACCAGTAAGGTGTTTCCTTGAATTTTAATATATTATTTGTGGAATACATTCCTTCTGGGAAGGAAGCTTGCAACAGCAAAAATTGTGAGACTAGTGAAAATAGGAAGACGCTGTCTGTAAGTATCTAAAAATAATGAATTGCTTTTAAAGTGTTAGTTATTTTGAGAAGGTTCATTCTGTAAAAATAGTTTAATATTTAATATAAATAAAAGTTTATTTCCTCTCCTAACTATGGATTTCCCTGACCTGAGATAGTGTCCACATACACTTTATTGTAAGGTTTCATTTATTAGTGATAAATGATTAGGTATTAAATATAGGATTAGATTTTGTGGAGTAGAACTTGTCTCTCATCCATTTCTATAAGTTGAAAAAGTTGATAGTAACATCTCTTGTTTATTGTTTAATCCTTTATAAACTTTTTTGTAATGAGACATGAATAGAACTTCTACTTGTTCCTCCCAAACCTTTGACAAGTATATCCATACAAAGTACATAGCATGAAAAAAAAACCCAAACAAAACCAAAACCCAAACCAATTTTTGTGCCTAACTGGGACCACTTTTGTGGCAACATTATGTCAATGACAGCTTGACAAAAACTGAACATGTTTCGTAACTGCAGGGTCATGATTAAGATAGACTGTGTGGCTCAGCTAGAGGACAGCTGTTATGAAGGGAGGAAAGGGCATAAATAAAGAAGAGGTTGCAGGCAAAAAGAGAGGCAAGGAAGTAGGCTCTGTAGAGGGAGTCACTACAGAATTACCGGGTCTACAGAGAAAAGATTTAATGAAGAATAAAGCTGGAGTGTCATCAGTTCTGCTTATCCCAAGAAGGTTGTTGGTGATAAGCATGTCAAATTTTGCCTTTTTCTATGGAGGTGTTTAGGCACTCAGCTAGATATCAGTTTCTGTTTTCGGCAGCAGCAGCCCTCTTTATAGCAAATAAATGGGCCTACTGCTTTCCCTCCAACTTTCCCTGGGTGCCTTGCAAACCTTCAAGGGTTCCTTGGGCTTTGGCTAATTCTCTTGTGTTTACAGGATCTAGATGGCTCCCTGAGCCTGTAACCCAGTCTAAATCTCCAACTCTTCACCTGTCTCCCTGATATAGCCACATCTGCAAACTACCATTCTTGTAGCTGAAGTATCCCTTTGCAAATCAAAGATATTTGGAAGCAGAGAGTGGGGTGAATTTTTTTCTTGTTTAGCCAGGCCACTGTGAAGCGTGGAAAAAACTGGCTCCTCCTGTCTGCTCCTTTTTTACCTAAGCATGGCTTTCGGAGCAAGCTTTCACATCAGTGTTACTGGCCAATGATAGGACTTGACATTAGAGACTGGGCAGCCTGCAACAGATGTTCATAGTATGGCCTCAGGATGCAAAAATTTGACCTTGGAGTAAGAAGAGAATCAGGACCTTTGAAAGTCTTTCAGGCACCAATGACTCCTTAAAACAAAGTACTGAAATCTATAGTAATATTGAACTGAATTCTTGAGAGGGAATGTCATATACCAATGAACACAACTTTTTGGTTTAATTAAATTTTATTCCAAGTTTTCTCAATTGGTCAGTGAACCAAAAAAAAAAATCCTTATTCTATAGCAGCCTCTAATTCTCTTTTAGTTCAAATGGCAAAGGCCTTCATTTTGGGAACTAATAGACCTGACAGCCTCTTTGCAGTACGTGTGGTCTGGCTGATGGCAGAGATGTCTGCACCTATGGATGCAGTACAAGAAATGTGATACATATTGGTGCCAGATTTCCAGGGTGGGACACACATGAGCCCAGGCAGTCACAGCGGTGCTGCTCGGAGCATAGCATGTTCTGTCCTGGAAGAGTTCACGGGTCTTTGGGAATATACTCAGGCATTAACACCACACACCTGCTATAGGGATAAATTCATCAATGTGCACTGTTCTCAAAAAAAACCCCTGTAACGTTAGAAAATTAAGGCCATGTGTGGATGTGAAAGCATATCTGACACTTGGATGCAGGGGAGCAAAGGCCAGATGCCTTCAACATTTGTGTATCTGTGAAAGGAACTGAATTAATTCAGCAAGGGTGAGATGCTTGAGTTTGGATGCCCTAAAGCATGCGTGATTCACAGAGACGGCTGTGCCAGGCTGCTATCTATTGTTGTGGGGGCTCCTTCCTCCAACAAATAATACTTCCATGAGGGAGAGGCTACAGCTTTTTTAGTTCAATTAGCAAAATTCATGCCATGATTCACCAATTTATCATTCTCAGATGGAAACATTTCTAGGAACTTTCTGCGCCTGGGGTACTAGATATCTCGCTAGTGGCCTATCTTTATTTGCAGCTGACAATAACTATTGTGTCCAAAGCAATTGCTACATTTCTTTTTTCACACAGTATGCTTCCAGATGATTGGAAGCTAGTGTGCAGGCAAGGGAGTGGTATCCATTTAAAAAGCCCTTTGCATGTTTAAAAACAATGACATGAAGGATTTCACAGTGTGACTCCACTGCCCAAATTGTACATGCTGAAACTTTGAAATGAATACAGTTTATATTGGCAGCACCCAAAGGAACCACCAAAAGTCACTGACATGCAAAAAATCTGAGTCATCAGAGGTTAAAAAAAAAGAATGAAAAAGGAGAAACATTAACAGAAATCACCATACAGTTTTACAAATTGGAGAGATTTCTCCAGCAGCTCTAGTGAAATTCCATTAATAATAGCAAGGGCCACAAAACTAGCTGTTATCTGGTGTCCAAAGATATTTGGGCATTTGTTTGAATGACTGGATGTGGTAAGAGAAATGGGGAGAGGAAATGGGGTCAGGAACCTGAGTTCCGCCACGAGGTTGTGTTGCTTAAGTTGTACGCTATAGACAAGGTACATAACCTGTATACCCATACTATTCTGACTGTAATTTTGTTACTATGGCTAGCACAGTAAGATTTAATTTCAGGTCAGATTTCAGCATATAAATAAATAATTCTGGACAGTGCTGTATTACAGGAAAGATATTGTAGTCTTATTATCCAGTATGAAGTCTAGAAGCTGGCAAATTTCTGACATTTTTGAGCAACATTGCAGCTATTGGGTATGGACAACAGAGGTGGATCTGCTTATGCCTAAGTTTTCACAACATCCAACTATTCGTTGAGAGCTACTGATCCCAGACAGATACATAAATGTCTCAAACTTTACCTAGGAATGGCTAATGAGTGCTAGTGTTGAGAAAAAATTGTAAGCTCCAATAGGTATGTTAATTTAAAGCTTGTTGTCAAAGCAGATGCATGATTTTCTCGCTTTTTCCCTTCTCTGAAGTATATTTCAGTTTAAAATTGAGGTGGGAATAAAGTATGCAAGAAATTTCAAGCGTACTTATTTCTACTGGTACAATTTTGGTAGCAACATATGTTTTATCTTAATGTTGCTATGAGAGCTTGGGTTGGACCAACTGGTGATTAATCCAGTTGGACTTAAATTGTCTTACCATGCACAATAATACAATAGATTTGAAAGGTGTTGAAAAAGTAAAATGCATCCAAGCAAACTAAGAAGTCAGTAACACAGTTTAAAATAGGATTCAGTAAACCTGATCCATACATATGTATTTGCATTGTTCTGTGCAACTATAGCAAGTATTGCTGCCTATCACCTTTATTTCAAATATTTTTCAACCAATTCTTGAAAGATATCTGTGTCTTCCAAAACTGGAAACTGCAATGTGGTTATTCTGGGCAAAAAGATTAAATTTAATTTTTCAAAAAACAAGAACTAGAAACTGAAAGTGTTGATCAAATAAAGATTTTGTAAACCAATTACACTTCTACCCCCTGCTCAATTTTTCATTAAAATAATCACAATTTTTAACCTGTCATTTTCAGCCAGCTCAGTATTCATTTTCTATTTCACCAAAAACTCCATACGGTAATTCAGGCCAGAGGAAACTAAACTTACAGAGTGAAGTTTTTCATTGAATGCAGTGCTGTAGTTGAGTACAGGTAGCTGGAGGTCTGTGTTAGAAAAGATCATTGACATTGAAGGGGCTGACTGAGGGAAGCAGGATATGATGTACAAACTCTACCTCAGCTAGAGGATGGCATCAGATTTGGGCTTGATTTGTATATTTGATAAGAAGAGCATTATTCTGTAGGGCAAATTCCAGCCTCATAGGAAAGAGGAGACTGGAATAAGATTTCCTGGCAGACCTGCATCCTAATACCTCTTTATTAAACATCTGCCAAGGCTAAGTTTGTTCTCATGCTGTTGTTTGTAGTTGTGTCTAAACCAACTCCAGTATTATTTATAGGAAATAATACCAAAGCAATCCTCTTTTATTCAGCAGCCATTAGTGGTGTTTATGGGAATTCCCCAACAGCCAGGGCCCAAAGGCTCTAGTATATTGAACCACACAACCAGAGATTTTCACCAGAGATTTTCAGAGCTACACTTCTGTCATGCTGGAAATTCAAGTTTGCCTAGCAGAGGTATTTAAAACCTACATGTAACAAAGAATTTACTTTGCTGTTCCAAAGAAGCTTGTAACTTTTTGGTTTTGATTTATAAACTTGGCAGTAAATTCTAGACTTGCATGACTTGTGGGAATAAAAGAAATGTATTGTCTGGGAAAAATCATGTTCATAAGATACACCTTAAAATTTTCATTTCAGTCACAGTGGAAAGACACTAGTACATTGTCTCCAGCTGGTTCACTCATGCAGTTCACTGTTCAATTTACAAAATATGGAAAAGTTTCCTTGGAAACAGATTTCTAGAAAGTCTTTTTTTTCCCCTAATGGTAAATTGCTTTACCAGCTTTTGGTCAAATTCGGAGCTGGTACAGGCAGGTGCACCTCTGCATAAAACCTTTCCTACTTAGTAGGTTGCTGATATTTTTAGTCCAAAACAGTATACACACTGCCTGGAGAGAACAAGAAGAAGAAGCTGAGCAGCTGACCTCTGAAATGAAAGTTTCATGCCTTGATTTAAATGTTCTGCTATAATCTGTTAGCAAAGCAATTTTAATCTAATATTCATGTGAAGCCAAATCATGGCCTACATCATGCCATTCTACAGGAATGCAGAGAGAGAAGAGAAATCTTTTGTGAAAGCTCCCTATTTCTCTGAAGAAGATATGAAGAGTTAAGTAAGGTGATGCCTTTAGACCACTTCATTCCTCACTGTACCACAAGCACAGGTGGGAGAAAGGAACAGGCAGTGTCTAGACCCTCTGCTTCACCACATACGTTCTTCCCAATGTAATGATCTGTTCCCATAATAATTGACCAGCAGAACATGAGAGAAGGTCGTGGTGCTATGCATAATCTTTTGCAGGACAAGGATATGCCCAAACAATGTAGTAGTGTATGAGTTTATTGGTACCTGTCTGTAGTCCTAGTGTCCAATCTCCCTGTGACATTCCTTAAGGGCATTGTCTGTTTCACAGAAAAGCTCCATCTGTCTCCAAACGTGATAAATAGGAACCTGAAGCACAACCCTATATACAGAAATTAAAGAGACCATTTTGAGAAACAGTTCCCACTCTATTCTGTTAGGTAGAAAGAGAACTGTGAAGTGAGAAGTCTAGGAA
Source organism: Pygoscelis adeliae (assembly GCF_000699105.1). Lineage (NCBI taxonomy): Eukaryota > Metazoa > Chordata > Aves > Sphenisciformes > Spheniscidae > Pygoscelis > Pygoscelis adeliae. The sequence goes on from NW_008823961.1 coordinate 990,117, forward strand.
ACTTCCCTTATCATATGAATCCAGTTACCAGCAAGCCACCTTAAAGTAAAGGTACAACCAGAAAATCGCAGTTCTGTCCTATAAGTGATCTCCTTGTAGTCCCTAATCTCCAGTCAGTGGCATGGATTGATGCACACAGAGCATTAATTCAGTCAAGTAAGGATATAGTTTACTACAAGGCAAGGTAATGTATGACTTAATATGTTGACTTCATAAGTCAATTGACTGAAAAACAGAATCCTGCAGTGCATTTGAAAAAACAAGCAAACAAAACCACAACACAAAATCTATATCTAGCATCAAAAAGAAATTTATAAAAATATTTGGTGGTTTAATTGCACCTCTACCTGTTTGCAGAATGATGTCGATTATCCTGTGGATCATCTGACTTCATTTAATACTGTTATATTCCATACATCATTGCGACTGTGAGCTCAGCTGTCATGACATCAGAGACCATCAGTCAGGCAGTCAGAAGACCTACATGTTTGTACATGAGGTAATTCAGCATAGATTTATGATAGATACACATGATTTTCAAACAAAGAAAGATTTATTAGCATTTCACAATCATCTTTCTTTAAAGGTTAGAAAGTGTTATGTAGAACACACAGTTTCTTTTAGTTCAGAATAATTATATGTGGCTTGTTATATTGTCAGTCAGTGCAATGTTGTTATAAAAGCCAGCAGGAGGGCATATTTGGGCGTAATATAAATCGCATTGCACACATGTAAGAAAAAAAGGTTATTTAAGCTTGAAGAGCAAAGAAGGCTCAGACATTAGGGAATTCTGGAAATAAGGTTATCTACACAGCACTTGCAAACAAATGGCAAGAAAAAATGCCAGACTAAAACACAAATTTAAATTCTAAAACAAACACAATCAATGTGTACACAAGAGATCTAAAACTACATCTGTGAGGGCACGTCTCCTTTGTTCTCTTTCATTCAGAAGGAACATATTGCTCATCCCTCCAAATTGTAAATAACAATCATTAGTTAGTATCCACAGATGAACTGTGTCTTTTGGAGTGCTTCATCTTAGACGACAGAACTGTATTACACAAGACTGACTTGCACTGGAAATAGGTGACACAGGGGAGTGTCGTTCTCACAGAAAATGCCATGTAGGTCACTTGTTAGTCAAAGCTGTATTGCAGAATTGTCCAAGATGGGAGGTGGTTCTTTAGGAAGCGTATTGAGACATTCCCAATGGCTAAAATGTGTTGTTTCAATCACTAGAAAACATAAAAGTAAATAAAATTGGGCATTCATTTGGTCTTTCCCAGGTTCATATTATGACTTTTGATACCTTGTACAATCCCATCTCACTTCTTTCCAAAGAAAAATGACAATTGTGTTCAACCATGTTCACAAAGCATTACAGTGGCTTCACAAAATTTTTCACCGCTCTTGACTGTTAATTCCATTATTTGGTGATTAACGAGTAGTTTGTAGCTGCATTAGGCTGAATTTGATCCTCATCTGTCTGAAAAGTGTGATACAAAAGTGGTTGTGATCATATGTCTCCAAGTGTTTTTATCCTATAAGGAATGACTCAAGACTGTACAGTAATTAATTAGAAAGCTACTATTTTAATGATTGAGAAACAGCCTAAGTGCAGCACAGAAAATTTTCTGGTTTTCTTAAATAATGAGTAGTTCCCTGACTACAGAAAGAGCCCAATTCTTTTTATCTACAATGTCAAATCATTCATCTAGCTTTCCTGTTATCAACTTTAAGATATGCTGGCTTTTTCAGCAAGTAGTAACAAGTTGGGTGAATGCCCCAAAGTTCAATCTATAACACAGTAGTAGCAAAGAGTTTAGATGAAGCATTTTGATCCACTAAAGTCAATATGATTTTTGTTTTGATTTTCAGAAGTGTTAGAGTCTGCCCTTAAAGCTCTCTAATAGTGGTGTTTGTTGCTTAGAGATCTAATCCAAAGTCTCACTCATGATTCAGAGGAACTGCTTTCTGTTTAGAGGACTAGCTTAAATAAAATAAAGGTGGTTAAAAGTAACCTAATTTGGGGGTGTTTATTGTCAGGTTTTGGCAATATATCATGACATTTTAAACTTCTGCAATAATCGAGGTTTTAAGTAGCTAGTAACCTAGTAAGTTATTAGATTATGCCAAATTTTTTTTTATAATATCAGACACTGTGTTTTTCATACATCTTTACAATGCTATTAATTTTTCCAGGCAGGTTAAAGTAATTTATAGGGCTGTTGTATTTTTAAGGTGCATATGCCTTGGATCATTCCAATTCCACCAGATTTTGATTTGGCAAGAGCTGTTACAAGCACATGAATACTAATAATAGAAAGTTAAACTTGCATTTGGTTGCTAGTTATGGTTACATCTTTGCATGCAGCTTTATAGGCTGTTTTTAGTCAGTTCTGTGAAAAATTCTGAATTTTATATCTCGGATAATAAATGATTTCACATTGTTTTTAGCTAAATTTGTCTCAGTTGTTTGAAAAAGAACAAACAAGAAAATGTTTGCTGGTATACTCCCACAGAACACTTTCCTTGAAACATATAGCTAACCACAATTGTCAGCATACTTCAGATATTTAAATATCTGCATCAAACTATTTAATATAAAAGATGTAAACAGTCACAGAAGCTATTCCACCCATGGACTAAACATGAAGTCAAAGGCTTGTGCTTCTTTAGGTATACTTTCTCTCTCTCTCCCCCCAAGTTGCAATTACTTCACATCACATAAGGCCATACCTGAAGCAGCCACAGTGCCCCTGTGGAAGCATGGAGTTTGCATGAGGAAGACAAGTGTTCCTGCTACCATATCCTCACCAGAAAACAGGGGCAGCCTTCCCCTCTCCCTGTGGCTACCCCTTGGTTCAGAACCCTGTCCAGTAGGAGAGCAGGGGGATCGACAGGTTGGATCCCCTAGTCATTACATTTGTGAATTCTTCCATGGCTTGGGGTAGACATCAACCTTTTCAGCGTTTCCAGGACTGGGAGCTGCAGAGCATAGGACTTGGTGATGGCAATTAGACATAATTTTGGTATCTATGGCTTCTTATGGGCCCAGTATAAAATTTGTTTCATTATTATTATCACCATTATCATTATTAAATTCTCTAGGATAACATAGAAATGCTTTTGTAAACTTTTTCACAAATGTTTTACCTTTCCAGTTGAGAGAAAATTGACCTTGAAGGTATTTTGATAAACTGTTACTTACATGAAAAACATACATTATGTTTTCCAGTCAAATGAATTCTGGATCTGTAAAAGGACTATAAAATGAGAGTTCTCAGTGCTAAATGGCTCACTTGAGACTTTCAGACTCCTCTGAAAATCCCCATGAGGCCAGGCAGCTGTAACTCTTGCCTATACTGCTATTGAATAGTGCTGGTGGAGGACCAAGTAGTTTCAGAAATTAATCTGGAGGAGGATGAGGCCTTGAATGTTTCAGACTATAAATTCGGATAAGGATATTTATGCACTTTGTGGTTTCCTATGTGTTTACATATTAACATCTATCACTTCCTGTGGCATAAAAAGGTTTTTTTTAGCTGATACACAAAACTAAAATGTTAACATTAGCCTTATAATAACTTCTGTTCTGCTCTTACGCTTCAGCTTTGTATTTCATGATAATTTGTTCATAGGAGCAGGGGTTTCTATCATGTACTTAATATCTGAAATGTTCTCCCAGTACTTGACTATTAATCTGGCTTCCATTATCATATTGAATGTTTGATGATCTATACAAAGAAGCTATTCTAAAATAAAAGAAAAAAAAAGATGAGTGACAGTTTCTCTATAGCTGGCTGAATTCACAAGATGTGAAAGTTTACTGAAAAAGTTTGCATGCATCTGAAGGCAGAATTTGCTCTGCAGTTATCATAATCCAGAGTTTGTATGGAAGCTGGAAAGAAATGGAAAAGATAACCTGATAGTGTTGCAAACAGATCATCTGGCAAAAATTATAAATCAGATCAAATATTTTCTTCTCTTCAACTTCTTTTAGTATAACTTAAAATTTTGAGTGAAGAATGTGGTGTGGAATGAAAAGTGAAAACATTGAAAAGAATCAAAAAGAGTATTTGGCAATTTCTAAGCTTTTGTTGTTGAGATGATCCTTCCCATGAAGGATGTTAACAAAGTGCATATACTGACCAAATGTTCTGATGAAAATGCCTGGATCACTTCTATCCAGAATGCTTGAGAACTGTGGCTTGCTACCCAGGATTTAATAGATGAAACTTGTAAGCATCATTCTCAGAGTTACAAATAGGATGAACTGAAGTTGTCCTCTCTTCTGTGGCATCTCAAAAAGGATTTAACAGCCTCTCCAACCCTACCTTGGAGTGACCTATCTCACTCATGTGAATTTTAATCAAACAATCATTACAATTTCTAACACTATCCCCTCCTGTGTTCCATGATATACTGTTCAGGAGGTATTGACTTGCCCTAGTCTACTGCAAAGAGGTAGTCTTGTAGCAGTTAAGATGAGAAAATTTTGTGTGATACAAAACCCCCTGAATTTTTTTAGCTATGATGTCTGCATACTGTCATTTCTCACATACATCAAGACATGCCATTTCAAAAGTACGTATTAGAAATTAAAGGACATCAAAGCATATTTGAAATTGGGTGAGTAAAAATGTTAATTCAATTACAACACATTTTGGCACTCTTCTTGCTACAGATGTCTGTTTCAAGTTAAACATTGGGCATCTTCCAATACAAATTTGTAGCAGTTGCTTTGATGGAAAATTGAATGATGCAAGTGTTCCGATGATTACCAGATGTTTTATTGATAGCTAGGTAGGTAGGTACTGTAGGCAAATAGCAAAGAGACCACACAAATAAATTTAACAGAAAAAGCCAGACAAGCAGAGGTATTCCAGAAGTTCTTTGTTTGTAGCACATAATCTGTAATTAATAAAATACAACTATCAGGAAAAACAGTAGACATGTGCCTGAAATTACAATACCTTTTGCCAGTTCTTATTCAAAGAGGCATTAATAAAGCATTTTTTCTAATATAAAAATATCTAAAACATGTCAGCTAATCATTTATATGTAGCTGTCAGAAGCATCTTTCCCCCTCCACATCAGCCTGCTCTGTTGGTGTGTGTGGAGACCACCAGCTTCAGCCTCCCCTCCAGCATGTTTCCCTCTGTAGTTTGAAGGCTGTCTATCCACATGGATTATTTCTGGTGTCTGGGAGGGATTAGAAGATGAGGAGAAGCTCTTTTGCAATTTTCTTCTCCCACACTAATGTAGTGGCAATCTCAGTTTAACTGTTAGTGTGGCAGATTTTCAGGTCTATGTGCTTTCATATCAGCTTTTAAGTTTTGAAAAGACTTAGAGTCTTGATTCAGCTAAATTCTGAAAGACCTCGCATGAATGACTATCATTTGTCTATGTCTTGCAATTCCCTTTTTCTATGTCCTTTCCAAGTTATTAATCTGTTTCTTTTTCAATTTTTAAAATTTTCCCAAAGTCTCCAGAATCCTCCCCTTCATTCTAGCACCAATGCTAAGCCTTTATCTTAGATGCAGTAATCAAAAATAGTGACTAGGACAAGAGCCTCTGTATGATAGGTAGTATATAAACATAGAATTTATTATTCCCCTACTCAAGTCATCTTTTATTGCATCTATTTCTCCTGACTTTCTATCCCTGCAGGATGCCAAAGTATCTAAAGGCAAAAGCAAAGTCTCATCTTCGGTCCAAGGTTTAATGCTAGAGGTGACAAAGCACATGGGAATATCATTCTTGTGATACAGTAGAGTTCAGCTGCAAATTCTGGCCTCCTTTTCCCAGTAGGTAGGCACCTATATAACTGTTAACACTTAATTGCTTCATGTACACTACCAAGCACAGATACTGGCATGTTTTCTTGTGTTGCAAAGAGTGCACACAGCTATCCCCCATTTTTTTTTAATTATTTCAAGAAAAGAAAGACTATTGAGTCCTAATGATAGGGTTGTAACAAGCAATTAAAAAAAAAAAAAAAGCATTGCTTCCTAACTAATTTAAGGATTGTTTGGCCTGAGGTTTTTCAATGGATTCACTGCAACTCACAGCACCATGACATATATATTGTACAATTCCTTACAGCATATCTTCTGTAATAGAACTGCCATCTACATGGATCACACAGAAAAAGGAAAGTTTCAACTCTAAAGCAAAATCAGAGCTTATGCTACCTTCTGCAATAGCCCCTAGTGACTTATCAGAATGAATGGAAAAATCATTCTTTCTCCAAAAGTACGACAATTCTGGCTACTCCACATTTACAGAAACCAAAATACAACAGGGAGAAGCATTTCTGTGGTATTTAAATGGAAACATTGCCAGAGACTGCTTTATTGTGGTATTTTAGCTGAAGACAAGTAGGTGGTTACTGTGGTAAACTTGCACAGCATAACTCAGTTATCCTTTTAAAAAAGAAATGCAAGATCTAGTTAGAAGTGTGTCAAATACAATTAACAATGACAAACCAGCCTCTTTACAGGAGAGACATACATTTTCCACATACACCCTTTTTTAAATACTTTTTTGATTCCCTGCTGTAACATTTTATCATTTCCAGTGGGAAAGCCAACTGGAAAACTCCATGAGGCGGATACTGTGTTTAGTCCATTGTCTGGGACAAGCATTCTTTTAAAAGTTAATCCTTTAAAAAAGTTTGCTTTTCTTGCTAATGTGATGCACACTCATCATTTCAGGAGGTTTTTTTAGGTTTTTTTAAGGATTCCACCAATTTTCTTGATATTTTGTAACAAAAATTTCCCTTAATTTTCAGTAAGAGCTAAATAAATGAAATTTTAATGTCAGAAATGCTCACAGCTCTCATTACTACAGATGGATAACTCAGGTGCCTCGTGAGGCTTCCTTCTAGCATACCAAATGCTATGTCTGTTCTTAATGTATCAATATCTTATTAACACTAAAACTGCAGACGTTACATGGAGGTTCACAATGAGTTTCCTTCCACCCTTCATTCATAACACTTTTTAAATTCTATCTATGGAGCTGTTGATTTTGCCTCTGGAATCTCCCTTTAGTCTGTTGTAAAGTCCTTATACAACACAAGTGGGAGCTTTAGTTACCTAAATGGCCAAATTGTTATCTAGAGTGGAACATGTTGATCATCTTGAGTGCCATCACATGGCACGTACAGGACAACCAGGTCATCAGGCCCAGCCAGCATGGGTTTATGAAAGACAGGTTCTTCTTGACTAACCTGATCTCATTCTATGACAAGGTGACCTGCTTAGTGGATGAGGGAAAGGCTGTGGATATTGTTTACCTGGACTTTAGTAAAGCCTTTGACACCTTTTTCCACAGCGTTCTCCCCGAGAAACTGGCTGCTTATGGCTTGAATGGACATACTCTTCGCTGAGTAAAAAACTGGATGGCCAGGCCCAAAGAGTGGTGGTGAATCGAGTTAAATCCAGTTTGTGGCCGGTCACAAGTGGTGGTCCCCAGGGCTCAGTATTAGGGCCAGTTCTGTTTAGTATCTTTATCAATGATCTGGATGAGGGGATCGAGTGCACCCTCAGTAAGTATGCAGACGACACCAAGTTGGGTGAGAGCATTGATCTGCTTGAGGGATCCCTCTTCAGAGGGATCTGGACAGGCTGGATTGATGGGCTGAGGCCAACTGTATGAGATTCAACAAGGCCAAGTGCCGGGTCCTGCACTTGGGTCAAAACAACCCCATGCAGCGCTACAGGCTTGGGGAAGAGTGGCTGGAAAGCTGCCCGGCAAAAAAAGGACCTGGGGGTGCTGGTCGACAGCCGGCTGAACATGAGCCGGCAGCGTGCCCAGGCGGCCAAGAAAGCCAATAGCGTCCTGGCTTGTGTCAGAACTAGTGGTGCCAGCAGGAGTAGGGAAGTGATCCTCCTTCTGTGACAGAAAAAGTTCTTCACCGAAAGGGTTATCAAGCATTGGAACAGGCTGCCCAGGGAAGCAGTTGAGTCACCATCCCTAGAGGTATTTAAAAGATAGGTAGATGTGGCACCTGGGGACATGGTTTAGTGGTGGACTTGGCAGTGTTAGGTTTACGGTTGGACTTGATGATCTTAAAGGTCATTTCCAACCTAAATGATTCTATGATTCT
>NW_008823961.1:998296-1011354 GCF_000699105.1 Pygoscelis adeliae
CACTGAAAGGGTTATCAAGCATTGGAACAGGCTGCCCAGGGAAGTGGTTGAGTCACCATCCCTGGAGGCATTTAAAAGACGTGGCACTTAGGGACATGGTTTAGTGGTGGACTTGGCAGCGTTAGGTTAATGGTTGGACTTGATGATCTTAAAGGTCTTTTCCAACCTAAATGATTCTATGATTCCATGATTCTGTATCAGGGAGCAAAACAGTTGCTTTGGAATAGCAACTAGTAATGTTACCTATATCCTGTTTCCAGGTGAGGCAGAGTAATAAACCACAGAAGAGCCTTGCTTGTCAAAGTTTGCCCGCTGATACCTCAGAAATACTAGGTAAGCATATTTTTCTTCAGTGGTAATTTCTGGGTGCCATGCCTAGATCTGAAGACCATATTTAAGCCTTGGGAATTCTGACTTCTTTTTCAAACAAGATGTATGCTTTTTCGGAGTCACAGTACTTAGAAAAAAGATTCTTTCAAAGGATATTTTTCAAACTCTAAGAAAGATTATTTCTGTATTAATAATAGATGTCTCGACAGTTGGCATCTTGTTTGCAAAATAAAATGTAACTTCTTTTAAGTTAAAGTTTAAGTTTTCTTCTTATTGCTAAGTCTAAAATTTTTGCAATTTTTACACAGTAAAAAGGAATACTAGAGACTACTGCTTTATTATAATCCTTTTATTGATGTTCCAGTTATTATCCATCAAACTAAGTATTAGAAGAGGACACATTTGATACAGTATTTAATTTATTTCATAAGGATTTCAAACACAAGCTATAATGTGCATTAATATGCATTTAATGTGCATGTTGAATGTTAGCTAGTACAATTTTAACTAGCTAATAGTCCAGAGTTGATAATACTTTATTCCCAATTATTCCTAGAAGGGTAAGTGCTCAGATTCTGAATAACTGACTTTTTGGGGTATGCCAATTGTAAAATTTCTAAATATGATCACATCAGCACCTTTGCCATTTAAATTTCCTTAGCACTATTCAGATTTGCATTATGTAATATTCTTTCTCAACACTAAACTTTTCACACTATTTTATTTCCAAACCTTAGCAGCTAGAATCTTTAAAGTCAAAAATGTAATGAAAAAGTTACAAAAGAGAAAAATGTTGATCTAGCTCTCAGGCCAAAAAATGCTATCAATAACAAACCAACTTTTTAAATATGGGGAAAATGTTAAAGTATGAAACGCTTAAGCATTTAAAAATTCTATTCCAGTAAATACTTTTAACTTCCCTGTGATACAATGATAATCAGTTCCAAGATGATATTTAATCAGGAAGGATAGATTTCTGGTTAGGATATTGAAATAGGACACAGATAATGTGGTCTTGTGGCTGAATTCAACAAAGAATTTAGGTGTCTGACTTCCAGAGCAGTCAGAACTGCCCAGCTGCTACTTCATCCCAATGGTATGTACATTTCCTATGTACCACCTTGTTGGATTTAAAGTTTCTGAAGTTTGCTGCTTCTGGGCATACTAGGAACTGTTGCAAGCTGAGTAACTCAGCATAAATATTTCCTGTTTGCAACCAGCCCACTGAGGCACTTCTCTGTCCTGTTGGATTCTCCAAGAACATAACAAATGCTTTATTTAGAAGAATTATCTTATATTACAACAAAATATTCCTGGAACACTCATTCAGAAATAGTTCAGTGCCTTCCTCTGCTTGCAAAAGGAACAAGAATATCAAAGCCATATCTCAAGTCAGCACCAGGGTAGAGATGACTCCTGCTGATGCTACAGCAGCGTTCAGGAAAGAGAGGAACCTCAGGTGAAGGATGGCACTGGGATTGGCTTCCCATTTCCTGAGTAAATGCTCTAATCAAGAGGTGTTTAATGGTAGGGTGGACAAACCAATCCTTCATTAGTCTGAAAATAAAACACTCTGCTATTGAATCTGTTTATTTCTGCATAAACAATTTCAATAAATACTGAATTTGAGAGAAGTAAGAGGGTGAGCCACACTGCAGCTTAGTGGTGAGGAATTTAGTGATGAGGACAGTCATATATGAAGGACAAATGTGGGGTCCAACAATTTATTGGCTCAGCAACTGTCTTGTTTGTCGATCTAGCATTTATGATATAGGGGCCTCTAGATGCTGTTGCAGTTCAGTTAATAATTTTGCCTCCTGCTTACTTGTTTTATACTTTTTACAGTACTGGAACTTTCTGCTGCATTTCACTGTAGTTATTGGATCAGTTAATGCAGTATGACATATGACAGACAGTCTGGGGAGGGCCAGCAAGTCAGTATGGCACTTAAATAGCTAGTTCTGTCCTTCTTGGTGATAGCTGAGAAGGAATAAGCTTGCACTTCACCATCTTAAAGATAAAGGCTTCCAGCTACTTCTGCACATCCTGGAAGCAACGGAATTGCTAGTTTGCAGAAACATTTGGAGGGATCACCAAAACCAGAGAAGAGGCCATCTCAGCTCAGGCAATGTAGAAACATTAGATGACCTTTAAAGGTCCCTTCCAACCCAAACTATTGTATGATTCTATGATTAGAGATTAAATCAGTCGTTCCTCTCAAGGTTGGTAAAAGGTTGAGGCCCAAAGGAAGGGAATTTTGATAGGAGGTAAGATCGTAATGTAACATTTGAACTTCACGTTCATGAACATCAGAAACCTGGGGTTCACAAGATTCCAAAACTCAGGCAGAAACTGTGAAGATTGATCATACACGAACCAAAATCAGAAAACAAATGAATAGCCTCTCCAATAAAAAAAAGGAAAAAAAAAAAGGAACCAATGACAGTTTTAATCTGTTTCAGAGGAAGATTTTGCAGAAATTGAGAAAGAAACATAGATATTGAGTTAATGAATAACTTTTATAAGTTAATTAATACCAGATGTTTTTAATCATTTATCCTCTCTTTTCCCCTTTTTCTAAAGTGAAAATAAAGAGATCCCCCAGGCACACTCCCAAGGAATAAATACAAAGTCCTATCATGAATATTATGACATTAAGCACTCAAAGATCTGGAAATTCTGAAGCAAGAAGGTGTTTTGGCCACTTTACTCATTGTCAGTACACAGTATCAAAGAAGTAAGATATATATGGGAAGTCCTTCATCCATTTTTTCTTCATCAAGAAGAAGCAATTGCCAAGTGCATAATAACTACTCAAAAGTAAAGTCTAGGAATGCCTTCTGGAAAAAAAATAGCTTCTTTAAAACTGAACAACCTGTTCTTCAGAGGATGTATGAATCAGGAAGTTGTTTCTTTGTTTTGTATAGCAGGTTCACAGCCTATTCTTTTACCTTTCCATTTTGTTAAATATAAATTTTCACACATTGTTTCCCACAGAGAATAAACGATATGTAATATGACTGAGTTAATGCTAGTGAAGAAAAATGAATTCTTAGAATTTGCCTATTTCCAGAGTGCTAAGTATCAGAAACTCACTATTGCAAAAATGCTACGTTCTATGTAGTTCTTATTAAATAAGCTAATTCACAAACTGGACATGTATTGTCTACTACTCGGTTCTCAGGATAAAATCTGAGATAGTTGCAGATAATTTAGGTAAAGCTGAGGGAAGCTACTCAGTCATACACGTGTGATGATAGGCATTGTAAGAAGAAAGCATACTATAATTCATTACAGTCCCCATTATTGAACTTAAAGACCTAGTAAATTGTATCAAAATCATGGGACTCCTTAGGTGATTTTAGTTTCTAAACCGGAACGTGCTGCAAAAATAGCTAAACTGATCATATTAGGAAAAGGTTTAAGGAATTGTTTGGGGGTTTTGTTTGTTTGTTTGTTTTTCTAACTATTCCAACCGTGGACAGTAGACACAAAATCATTGCAGTACCTAAGACTTACTCTTTCTGTAATATAAATATTCCATATGTTAGCTTTGACAAAAATCATGATTGCATACATGGTACTGCACTGAAACATTCTCTTTTTTTCCAAATCCCAACTGCCTTTCTCCTTTCTATTTTGCTTGATCATGTAAAATTCATCAGTAATGACGAATACAAAGTGAACCAAAGTACAGAATGATTTTGCAGTGGAATACTTGATATAGAAGCCTACATTGTGAAACCTTAGGGAAATTTAAAAAAGAAACAATGACCAATGTATTGAAAGATCCATTGGATAAAAAAAAAAAAAAAAAAAAAAGAATATTTTCCAGAACATTTCCATAGAGAAAAGAAAAACAACAAATTTCCTAGAAAATTTACATTTGGCAGCTGGATTTATTATGTGCACATGTTACTCAGCAAGACGACTTTTTTGAACTAAGTGTACTCAGAAGGGGTATCCTGTAGAGCAATTCATACTGTGAATAGTGTCAAGGAATATAGGGCAAGAAATAAATCTGGGTCATCAACAGAGGCTAGTATGTGTTGTTTTGGTACATCTGCTTCATCTCTTAGCTTGCCATATATTTAAAACATAAGACAGATTGCTGTAAGGGTGGGATTTTGTTCCCATTTAAATGAGAATAGAGTCAGACACAAGTAGCAATGAGGCCTGTGCTAAAAGACCTCTGTTCCATTTTGTGTGAGAGGAAAACTGCCTGTTTTCAGAATTAAACTTACAGCATGAAGTTACAGTTGCTGAAGACTGCAACAAAGTCTTATAGTTCTCCACTTGTTTATAGTGGAGAAGATGCTCATATATTCTTGCTAAGGAAAAAGGTGGTCAAGGATGGATCTGTGTGAATCTATATATGTACTGGGAAGTCTCCAGTAATCATAAGCAAGGGGTAACTGAAACCTACCTTCATGGTGTGGGCTAGAGCACAGGAACAAAAAAGAGATATGGGAGGCTTTTTCTAACCAGGCAGGGTCCAGCTGAAGATAATTGTCCCAAATGTTTATTTCGTTTTCTCCCTACCTCCAATCTTTTGGTGTCGGAACCCCCTTTGACTTTACTCCACAGCATTTCCTGTATTCTTAGCCCACACCATCATGATTAATGCAAATAGAGCCTGTTTATTAAGCAAAGAGAGAGAGAGTAATGCACACTCAAAGTAACTTTCTTTGTTTTCTAAAAGAAGCCATGCAAAATAAGATAAACACTGATATCTTTAACTCTGCATTCCAGCGAGTTTGCTGCTCTCTAGCTGGTTTGAGCAAAACTATTTTATAGCAAGATTGTCTTACAGATAACCAAGATGCTTCTGGGCTGTATGTGGGGGTTGATTATTGCCACATGTGAGCAGCCTAGAGAAATTAAGAGCCAACTCAGTATTAGTAAAACAGACCTTGAAAGAGCACTGTATTTATTTGTTACCAGCCTATAAAAAACTTTCTCATCGTGACCACCAGACACAAGCACAGAAGCCCAAAGGGACATGTTATTCCATTGACATAATAATAAAAATACAGTTTCCATTAATCATAACTGATTCACTGCCTCTGTCAGCAAAATCATCCGTTTTGGAAAAGGCTGTGTACATTTTGCAGGGATTCTGAAGGCTCCATCATGCCAGTGAACCCCCAGAAGTGGCAACTTCTAGGTCTTTACAACACAGCTATGTTCTTCTCTGTCAAAAGACAAAGTGAATGAGAGGAATTATAGGATTAAAGGAAAAAAAATCACCTCTGGAAAATGATGAAAATGGCCCCTGGGATAAATAGGACATGTTCAGGGCATAATTTTGACAGTTCTAGGAGAAAACCTACTATGTATCCGGTCATACCTATCCAGCTGTAGCTAATCTGCCAACTTCAGGTCTTTGCATATACTGTAACCATACTGAAGCATAGACTTTCCACTTCCAAGCGAGGAGGTCCCGAACCAAAGGAGCTCTGAGATAGCTCTAAATGACCAGGCAATAATCTCTATAATGTTACACTTATTGCATGAACTTCTTATTATTCTTTAATGGCTCTTTCTTGGAAGTTCAGGTTACCTTTTACAATAGAGAAAAAAATGGTTGTTCTTTGGTTCTCTAGCAACATGCTGTTTCATGCTCAGGTATAATATTTTGATTTACTACTCATGCTGTGATGAAAATAACCAATGTAAACTAGTCCATTTGTCGCAGTCATGCACATAATACTCTGGAGTTTTGTCACGAAAAGGTATTTTGCCCAAGATGTGGGGTTACTCTGTGTATTTCTCAAAATAGTGTGTTGCAATTCTGCAGTACCCAGCAGTTTCCAGCTTTTGTATTTATATCATGCAATACAGATAAATGGTTAGAAGTCGCAAAAGCAGACACGTTAAACTTTAGCAGTGTAACATTTATGATATTGGCAGGTCAGCGCTGGGTATCTGTCCAGATACTTATGATGAACTGCAAATCATAAACTTCTGGCCCTGGACACTGGAATACCCTCAGCTGAATTTTTTCTGATCTTGCAGTTCCCTCACTGAAAAGTAGGACGACAAGGTCACATAAAATAAGCAGCATAACAATGCTTGATATATTGTTAAGCAGTTCTTATTTGACTCAAGTTCAGCAATACTTATTTTTAAGCACTGAATGATTCCTAAATACATGCTCTGCTGGGACTAAGAATCACTAAATGTTATCCAAGTGCTCAGTACTTTACTGAATCAAAGCTCAGTTTTCATTCCAGGGACTGATACAAACTGAAGGTACTACTGGAGGGAGACATTCCTTTGTGAGACTCAGCAGTGATATCTCTGGCCAATATAAAGCAACAATTGCAACAAATTCTTGTGTCAGTCTTTTACTCTTCGATCAGACAGTGGAGCACAGAAGACACATATTCTGGCTTCAGAAACATGCATTTGAAATGTTTGAGAAGAAAATATTTTTTGCTGCAAAACTCAAAATTGAGTTAAAACATATGTCTCTTAAAATGTCATAAACTGAACCAAAAACTTCTATTAAACAATTTTGTAGTGTTTAAGTTTCCTGGTTAATAAAAAGTTTAATTTCATTTTGAAGGTGATTTGCTAATCTACAGCTAAAAGCACAAAGATGTGTATTAACTTACTTTACTGATCCTTATAAGGAACTTGATTTACTGAGGGGGTTGGAATTTGCATTTGTAAGTGTTCACAATTGTGAAATGCAACATTGCTTACCTCTTTGTGCATAACAGTGTTGTGTCTTAATTGCTAAAAGTCTATTTATCTCCCCTGAGGTGGTAGTTCTGGATGAGCAATCACGGCTTTATAGAGAAGGCTAGAAATCTACTTCTAAACCTTGTCCAGAGAAATCTGTTGTTTCCAGCTGGAAACCAAGAAGCTTTACTACTGCTCTTCAAGTAAAGATTTGAAAAGGGAGGAGGAGGAACCACAACCCCAGCAGAGCTGTGGCACTTGGAGCCAGCTGAGAAGGTGGCCCCAGACTTAGGGATTCCCCCATGCAGAGAGAGCACAAATTTTTCAAAAGCCAAAATTGAAAGCCAAACACTGAAAGCAAATCTGGACAATGGTTAAACATATAGGAATAATCAGACCAGTGTTTTGGACCTAATTCACATGTTGTAGAATGTAGATAAAAGCCCTGAGCACAACTATATGAAGTTGAGGAATTTTCTGCTCTGATGATGTCTCCTTTAGTAGAACCTGTAAGACCTTGTTGAGCCTTGCAGATCTTTGGCTTATCACTGTGGGCAATAACTTCTTTGTGAATCACTTCATCTAGCAAATCATCACTGTGTCCTCTACAGATGTTTTTCATTAAGACTAATTAATTTCTTCTAGGGGACTAATGCCAACAAAGATGTTATGCAGGAATATATTGTTCCTTAATACCAAGAAAATCCTTTCTGAACCTAATAACATATTTAACATCCCAACTCCTTGCTCAGCAGATTCCTATTCAGGGATAGCATGTAATTTAGACATATACTATATAAAGAAAATATTTTGCTTGCATGTTCTATAATTTGCATTATGGAGACACAAGAAGCTAGATGGTCCTGAAGTTTCATTTTGATTTAAAAGCAAAGCAACACTCCTCCCTCAGCTTTTATATCTCTGCATGTAAATCAATGAATATCTAAATTGAGATATTAACTAGAAACTGATCATGTGGCTCTGTTCGTACCTGTGCACATTTTTATTTTCATGCCTCTAATAGTGCTACATTAAATAACAAGCATGGTGGTATCTTCATTTGTAAGAAAAAAGTAGTTTTGTAGGGTTTTATTTTAATTCATTTTTATATTCTTCCACTAGAAAATTTAAGGATATGGCCTATTAGAGGACATATCCCATCAGACACTAGACAGGTATCCCTATCAGACACTAGACAGGTATCTAGTGTCTGATTTAAAGAAACTTCTCTAAGCTGTTGTCCATCCCATCATTTTTACAGGCAAGCACCTTCAAGCATGTAGTGTTGATAGGACACAAATTCATATTGCTTAGTTAAAAAAGTTTGCGATATCATGAAGCACTCAGTTGTTGCAATAAGATTACTCTGCAAGAAAGTTATCTCAACAGAATGGGTACCTCAGTAATACATTATATTATCTGTTCAACACTGAATGTGTTGGATTAGAATTAATGAACTCTTTTTTTTTTTTATTATTATTGCCACGAGTCATAATTAGAGGTTACCGCACCACTCAGTTAGTCAACATGTAAGTGAAATAAAACAGGTTGTTTACAATGTAGATCATGTAGCACCTGAGTGATCATACCGCTAATCAGTATGACTCTAATTTTTTAAAATAATTTTTAGAAAGCATCCTTTCCTTGCCCACTGCTTTACGAAGTCTGAGAGCAGATCACTTTTAAGTGGTGGCAGTCTTTACCATACTTTTGCGTTAACTTCTGTTCTAGATATCACTGTTGATATGTTCCTCATATCATCTGAGATGGCTAAATAAATTCCTATCTTGCAAAATTACATCAAAGATCACAGTAATGTTCTCTTTTATATTGCAGAGAATATAATGAAATGAACATCAACTGGATAGACTGGCATACTTGTCACAAATTATCTTCATGATCTAAGAGAAGGAAAACAAGTAGGGAGATTTGCAATGGTAAATTTTCTTTAATTGTAACACATGAATACTCTGACACCATGTTGAGAAGCACAGGATAGATGACAGGATGCATAGGTAACATTAAGGCAACTGAAAATTTTCAATAGTGTTAGTCAGCAATGTAGCCCTATCCTCTGAGGTTTTCCTTTCCCACTCAATGATTTTCCTACATACTATATAAGCAAATGAATATCTATTAATTTTTTCCCTTCAGCAAAGCAGTAGTGATTCAGATATTCCAAAAACTAGGAATCACCCTGAGCAGCGTGATTGCTTCTTTCTGTCAATACCTCTTGTTCTTAGAAGGCAAAATCTTTATTAATGTAATGAGCAAGTGTCAGGCTTTGACTGTAAAGGGTGGAACTCCTCCTGCTTAACCTGATGGGAATTTTAACAGATACAATTATTTTGAAGAGCAAACACCCGATAATAAATCTTGAATGCTATTTGCACTCATCTGTAGTTATATAGGTGTGATATCAGTACATCATTCGAGTACTTATTAAATCAACTGTTGAATTTGCAAAAAAATCCCCCAACCCAGTGACAAAATTCTTGTATGATCCTCTATCAGTCAATAACAAATGGACTCCTGGTTTTGCTGCACAATATCTTGTATTGGAAATGCCAAATGACAATAAGTTTAAAAAATTATATTGTTTACTAATTAAATGCCAAATGTATCCTAATAAAGCTGTAGAGAACAGTGACAGAGTCCAATTTGATCTAGCTAGGAAAAGAAACCACCCTGAAGTCTTCATTTTCCAAACTTTATTTTCTCCTTCTACTGTATTTTTTGTAAATAAAGCTCCTTCAGACCATGTGCAAATAGCTATCCAGGAAAAAATGCTTTTAAGAAATTTTTTTGGGGAAATTTTAACTTGATATAATGTATTATATTAACCCCAGAATACAGTGACATCTTGGAGATCTTTTTGTCAGGGAATCTGAATTACAGTGAAAAAATAAGAAGTGAAGTTGGAGAGCATTTCAGGTGCTGCATGTAAAGTATTTGTAATTACAATGACCTTACAGTGGTCAGCTGCCTAAAACAGCACAGCACAGCGTAGCACACACTCTGAAGTCATTACCTTATGGATGTCTAGCAGCATACACTTATTTCAACACCAGTGAGTCTTGCTGGAGAAGGTTTTAGTTAAAGTGCTATTTAAGAATTCTGTATTGTAAAATTAATTGTTCTTAAAGCAGTATGTGTAGAATTTAATGACCGTATATATCCTAAAGGTTATGTGTTATGACGCAGATTTGAAGGTATTTTTCTTTGTTTGGGACAATAGTCTGCGTTGTCAGGACTTGGTTTTGCTTTTTTTTATACTGGGAGGAAAGACAATGTATAATAGGGGATGCTGAAGGTGAAAGGATTGAAGAGCACTATAATACAAAATTAAAATTATTTATTTATTTGAGAAAAAGAAACCCCACTCCGTTGTCAAAACTATGTTTAGTAGTGTGACTTACAAATACTGCACACACTTTGTATCAGTTAGGCACAGTTGACAAAAACCTTTTTGCTCTGTTTTTTAATCTGTGAAAAGGCAATACAAATGCTTACGGAAGAGATAAGAAAAACTATTAAAGCACCAATAAAGAATTCAAATTCTCTGGCTACATATATGGTGTAGATGTGCTCTCAATTTTATCTGTGAAGTCTGTAACATATGGGCAGAGGGCTGAAGAATAAATAATGCAAAAGTGAACTGAGCAACCCTGGTGGGAGCAAGGTCAGGCAGTTGTTTTTACATGAGTCTGTGTGTTACAAGAAGACAAAGGAGCAAATCCACTGGGAAACCTGAAACACTCAGGCATCAGAACTGTGATCTCTCAAGGAAAAACAGTATGAAAAAAATTATAATTGTTGAGTCTTGACAACACCCAGCTATAAATCATGGTCTCAGGGAAAGGTTTAAACTTTAAAGCACATGATCTTGTGTACATGTGTGTGTGATAAAACCTCTTGGTGCTTCAGGCATTAGAAAGTTCTCAGTCTCCTTACAGCTGTTCTGTAACCAAGGTCTCAAGCCCTTTAAAAGTGTAATAAAAGTGCTGCTTTAGTGACTGATGTAATTTTTCTTCTCTTTTGTTATTTCTTCCAGATGAGAGAATAAATAGTCTTCAAAGTTACTGTGTTTCTTCAGGGCTTCAGTTCAGATAAAATGAGAATCAACCTGAAATTTGTCTACCTCTCAAATTAAATCTAATTGTGTCATCCTGTATTAAGTTCATCTACCATATGGTTAATATTGCGATGAGTCTCTTTGGACAGAAGCTTTGCTGGGTATTGTGTTCTTATTTATTTCATCATGAATGCCATACTGCAACACTCTGCATCAAAACTTGACAATTGTGCTCAGATTCAGAACCTGAATTGGGCTTGCATAAGCCAAAATATCTAATTCAATGAGTGCAGCGACAGTTGCTTCAGTGACTTTAACAACATTATACAAGCAAAGATCTGGTGTTGAATACTGCAGTGATGAGGCAGACCTCAGTTCTTTCCAACTTCCATGGAGGGTACTCACATTTTTAGTTTCTTAACAGGTCGGTCTACCCATCCGAAGTACCAAGATAAATGTTCTAAATGAGAGGAAATATTTATCAGTGTGTTATGATGACAAAAACAATACAGTATGAGGGAATGTAAATGAAATAAAATGTGCATCATCACACTGGCTTATGTAATACTGCCATAGAGATGTTGTATTGCAGATAGACTGTAGACCAGATTTAGCTGCAGGAAAAGAGCCAGCAGCCAGGATCAGGGGTTTGTCTTTGCTGAGGTACAAAGAAGGAATTTTGGCTACTGAAAAATAGTCTGAGAGGTGGAAAAGACTTAGACCTGGCAAAAGCGGGCCTAATTTTAGTTTCTTAACAATCTCAACTTAGATACAAAGATTCATGGGAAAAATTAGGGGCATAAAAGGGAGAAGAATGGTGAGAAAGAAGACGCCTACATTAGGCATAGAAAATGCTCAGGAGAGGAGCTGAGTCAAAAAGTATCCTGAACTGCCTTCTGTAGTTTAGTCTCTATGTCAAACCTTTCCCATAAGGTAGACAAAGCAAGAAGACTTGGTTCTTCACCTTTGTATCTTACATCCTAGACAGAACACTCTGCCAGTGGTTAGGAAACTAATTTTTGATTACTGTCCTGCTTGAGAAGATATGACAGTTTTTAGCACCACTGTAAATACTTAGCCCAGCCAGTTGTAGTCATTAAATGTGTGGTACCCTTGGATTTTTCTGTAGAGAATGATGATCTTGGTGATGTTTATTATTAAGCCAGGAAGGCAGAATGAAAATGAGTGGGACTCTGCGGTAAAGCACAGAAGACATTCACATCCCTAAAGACAAGCCTGGGCTTCAGACCCCCACATCAGTGAGCACGTAATATAAACCAATTAACCAGAGACTCAAACTCCCAGAATCAGTTGGTAAGCTATTCTAAAGAGAAAACAAAACAACGCTGCCTGCCCCCCACCAGTCCCTGAATGTGAAGAGGCTTGCTTTTGGAGATCAGGGATTTCCAAATAACTGTCTTCAAAATATTTCTCAGTGATGAGTCCCTTCTCAACCTTTTATAGGGTTTTTCTCTGTCTAAGTTTATATGCTGGTATCACATATTGTCATCAGCATAGTTGGTATCAGACTTCAAAAACACAGACCAACATTTCCAACACAGTGTAGCTCAGTTTATTGGCCTAGTGATTTTGATATCAAGGACCAAAAATACCCATGTTTTTTTAATAGGAGCAGAAAGGAATGGAAACCCAGTCTCTTGCCTTTTCTTTTTGCAAGGACACAACTGGTAAGAGGAAAACATTGTGGAGGAGTCCCCTCTTAAAATACTAGAAACACAGCACACTACTGTTTAAGCCCAGCCAGCAACTAAGTACCACACAGCTGTGCACTCACCCTCCACCCTGTCCACTGCGATGGGGGAGAGAATCGGAAAAAAAAAAGTAAAACCGTGGGTTGAGATAAAGACAGTTATGATAGGACAAAAAAGGAAGATAATAATAATAATAATAATAATAATAATAATAATAATAATAGAATATACAAAACAAGTGATGCACAATG
>NW_008823961.1:1016059-1020425 GCF_000699105.1 Pygoscelis adeliae
CGGGGGGGTGGGGTTAGCCGCAGTGCCTGTCACAGAGGTTTGAGTAGCTGCAGTGTCTGTTGCTGGGGTTGGAGTAGCCACACTGCCTGTCACCAGGGTTGCAGTAGCCGCAGTGCCTGTTGCCAGTGTTTGAGTAGCTGCAGTGCCTGTTGCCAGGGTTGGAGTAGACACAGTGCCTGTCACGGAGGTTGGAGTAGCCACAGTATTCTTAAATAGTTGTTTAACCCTAACCAAGACATGACACATATTCAGGAGACACAACAATAGGAACATGCTGGTTTGAACATCCCAAGGATATTCAAAATTCTCAAGAGCTATTGGAGTTAGCCTGGAGGAGAAGGGGAAGGTGGAGGAGGCTCTCTGAGGAGAGAGCTCTCTCGTAGGTTGGCTCTCTGAGGAGAAAAAATGAAAAGTGTGATTATTAATAATTTCTGATAGATGGCTCCCAAAGTACAGAGGTGATGGCAATGCTGAGTACAAATATGAGATTGATCTCATGACCAATAATTTTATCATACCATAAGCCAGTGTTACAAAGCGATAACCTTAATCCATCTCCCAGAGGTGATAAATAGCACATAAATATTGATAAACAGTATATACAGCAAGTACGGTGTTACATAACACAGCACTGAGAGCAAATACAACAACTTTCAGAGCAAATAAATTAACATTGTGACCAGCAACTACTAAACAACTATAATGAATGCTTACAGCAAATTTGTTTTAACCCACTCTGGTCAGGTCTGTTGTTATCTCAACCCTTCGAGCCCCACGTTGGGCGCCATAAAGGACGGTTGTGGTTTAACCCCAGTCAGCAACTAAGTACCACACAGCCGCGCACTCACCCTTCCCCCCATCCCCCGGTGGGATGGGGGAGAGGATCAGAGGAAAAAAGTAAAACCCATGGGTTGAGATAAAGACAGTTATGATAGGACAAAAAAGGAAGAGAAATAATAATAATAATAATAATAATAATAATAATAATAATAATAATAATAATAATAATAATAATAATAATAATAATAATAATAATAATAATAATAATAATAATAATAATAATAATAATAATAATAATAATAATAATAATAATAATAATAATAATAATAATAATAATAATAATGAAAGAATATACAAAGCAAGTGATGCACAATGCAATTGCTCACCACCTGCTGACCAATGCCCAGCCTGTCCCCAAGCAACAATCACTGCCTCCTGGCCAACTCCCCCCAGTTTCTGTACTGAGCATGACATCACATGGTATGGAATGTCCCTTTGGCCAGTTTGGGTCAGCTGTCCTGGCTGTGCCCCCTCCCAGCTTCTTGTGCACCTCCAGCCTTCTCAGTCGGTAGAGCATGGGAAGCTGGAAAGTCCTTGACTTAGTGTGAGCACTACTTAGCAACAACTAAAACATCAGTGTGTTAGCAACATTATTCTCATGCTAAATCCAGAAGACAGCACTGTACCAGCTACTAGGAAGAAAATTAACTCCATCCCAGCCAAAACCAGGACAACTACAAAGAAGGCAAGAGTCTGGATAGATAGTCTTAATGAGGATCTATTTGTTTATTTGTCTGTTCTGTATGAAAACAAAAAGGGCAAGAAAGCTGCTTAAAATCAACATAGAGGCCCCAAAAAGTTTGACTATCAACACTGCTGATCACTCTTGCATTTTTACTTGTGCTGAGCATCAGGAAAATGTAGATGTCTGACATTTTTTTCCTCTCAATCTCATTTCTTACCCTTCTTGCAATCTTTTCCACAGTAATCTATGACTCCATCTAAGGAGATGCAGTCTGGACGAACCAGTTAGAGTCTGGAAATTTGGACTTCTCAATTTTCATTCCATCTGTGACACTGTCTGTCCACAGACTTCAGCAAAATGCTTCCCCTTTCTGTCTCAGATTGCTCATTATGCCCATCTCCAATGTGGCTGCAGGTGATCTGAAACTCTGCTTGCACCTCAACACCGTCCAAAACCCACGCTGCAGGGATTCCTGTTCCCTAACCAGGAAAGGCAGAGGTGGCAAAGCAGTCCCTGTTATAGTGTAATGACAGTCAAAATGATATTTTGATAATATAATGGCACTGCAGACACTAAAGCTCTGGTTATGGATCTAATGAGTTTACACCACATATAGTCATGATTTCCCCTTTCCTTTCCCCGAGGCAAACCAATTTAAAGACATATAGTGAGGAATAATTAGTGAATGGTTCTGTTGTACATATTAAACTGAAATAAAAATGCTGAATTCATAACCTTGTTATAAATTGCCTTCAAGGGAGTGAGGCACTCAGATATAGACATTCTATATACCTTACAAAAGAGAATAAGATATGATTAGATTTACAAAACTCAGCTTTTAACTTTTATATTTCTCATTACTATTTGTTGGCCGCTCTGCATTTTCCTTACTGAATATTGTTGCTGTAAACAAGAGAGATTAAGACTGAACAACAATGCAAACAAAACATTAAAAGGTCAAAGTACTATAATTGGAAAAGACTTTTTCCAAGTTATATAGGGCACAAATGCTCCAATTCTACGTTCTTTATGCAGGGTTATTAGATAATGTTGTATGGCAATGTAATAGTCTGTTATCTTTCTGTTCTCATTGGTTTAATGTAATTTATGGAGTTCAACAACACTCTTGTCAAGATATACACATTTCAGTATGTGCATTACAAACATTCCCAAGGGAGTCCAATGCTTTGACTTTTGTCAAGGTCAAAAGACCAACAAAGTCTGTCCTATCTCAAAGCAGCACAATGGAACATTTGAAGTAAGAAAGATGAGTTCCATGACATATCTAGAGAAGAAAGTAGATACCAAAGATGCTTTGTCCTTTCTGTCTGGAATTTCTTGTTTTTCAGGCACACCTGGAAATTCAGTCAAGGACTGAATGAATGTGGAAAAGAAACTTTATTTTTGTCATTAAAAGTAATTGCTGCAGGTATGGATAAAGGACAGTGGAGGGACAACTGAACTATAGGAGTCTCATCTGAGTGTATTCTGGTGCAAAAAAGAAAAAGGGGGACCTTATTTGATGGCCTTCTCTCTGAAGGCCAGAATGCAGAATAACCCCTGCCCTCCAATTCTCTCTTGCCTTGGTGGAACATCACTTTTTGTCAGCATTTCCTTAGAGTGGCAGTGGCTATCTTTTACACATACAGATTGTTGTTAAGCAGTAAACACTCAGCATTTCTCTTAATGTTTTTCTTCTGTTGCTTACTAGGAGTTTTTTTCATTCTCTTCTCAGCTACTCATCTGAGGCCTATGTGACTGTTAAAAAATGTTTCAGGAAAAAAAGCTGTCCCATCTTACTGAAGATACAAACCAGCTTTTCGGTAGGATAATGTCCAGCAGCAACATGAAGTTGTGGTTTTCTGGAGTTCCAAGAGTTGGCTTAGGCTTGCCTGAATACTAAAACCATTTTGTAGCCTAAAATTCAAACAGCTCTGGTGTTTGATTATCTGGTCATCACCAGCTAGTTCTAACAACCTATTCTCTCTAGTGCTTTAGCACTAGACCATTTAGAAAATCTCAGACACTTTTAGAAATCAAGCTGTCATCATGATCCAACTTCTTCAAGAATTGATGACCTGGCTTAGTGCGGTAGTGTTACTTAAGAGTACATAAACATCAAAAAGCAATATATCAGGACAGTGGATACTCTAGTAAAACTAGGCATACATATTTTTACTCATAGATGTACTTGTAAAAGAAGCAGATTCAGTATGTACTGCTTTCTGAACAGTATTTGGGACCTACATGCATGCATTTTATACAGATATATAAGTATTTGGGTAAATAGACCCATTCCCCTATTAACCATGAATGTGGCCTGACCTCATGCTGGAACTCCTACAGTGGTTAAGGTGTGCAATCCATACAATGAAGTGAAATAATGAAAGAATTTGCTTCAAAGAACCTGAAACCTGGAAACATCATAGTTGCATACTAAAGGTTCAAATCTTTTCACTGAAATTATGTTGTATACAGTGATAGTTCTTGAGGAATAATTTTTTCTCCCAGCTGTGCTGCATGGTTGTGGTAGCTACATGCCTTAGGTGTGAACTCTTTAAAAAAGCCCTGTCTACTTTAAAGAGTACAGGTTTTTGAGCATTGGGGATGTGCTTTCTTTTTACATTCTGAAATACTGAATCTACAAGGTGTCTAATTCCCCCAGAAAGAAACTGGAATTTGGCAGTTCTGCCAGCTTCAGAAAACTTGTGTGTGTGTTCAGCTGTCTCAAGTTTACAAGCAGACTGGAAGAAGAAAGCCAAGTTCTATACTGGTGGCATCGTTCCACCAAAATCAGTGGGGTTACTCTCTTTTCCTACTGCAAGGATCTCTCCCCTTCCC
>NW_008823961.1:1020465-1041872 GCF_000699105.1 Pygoscelis adeliae
AAAATCCATGCAGATTTTTGCACAGGTACACAGGTACAAGTATGTCTTTCATTTGAATAAACTGCAAAGTCAAAAAAAGCCTTCTTCTATTTTAAAATAAACAGGAAATCACTTAAGAAACATATCAAAAGGAATGAGATGTAAAGCTATTAACACTGTATGAGGGTGGTGTCTAGCTTCCACTTTCTTAGAAGTAGGGGATGAGATATTTTGCTAAGGAGAATTCCTGAAGAATCCTTATTTAGGAAGTATACTTTCTGGTTGCTAACACAAGATGTTTGTGTATAATTTGCTGTTTTCATTGTATCTTAACCATTTTATACCATTTTTGTCTTTTGCTGTGTATATCTCTCCAGAGCACTGTAATTAAATTTGAACTTCTTCAGATACAGAGGTCCTGGTGTGAACGCTGGTTTGCTCACTGATAGAGATCCTCAAACCCAACAACCAATCCATACTTACCCAAGCCTCACTGTAGGAAGGGTGGGAATCAATAACCAACAGAAAGACAATATGTGGTAGAGAGAACTGTTATCACAGATTATGGAGGCAGAATTAGTTATTCATAAGTTTAAAGCTAATCTGTTTTTCTCAGTAGCTGAGGCACTGAAGGTCTAATATATAGACCTTTATAAATGGAAAGTAACACCTTAAAGTTTTTGGATGGAAGTGATCTTTCCCGGACTCCTATGTGAAATCTTTGAAATATCCAATTTCTCAAACATGTTGTCATAGAAAGCACTGCTGATTTTCACTGAATAAAATATTGCTTAAGCGTACTGCCAGCTCAGCTTCCACCAACTCTGCTTCCACAAAGCTACATATTTAAGTACTATGTATTTATGTCTCTCAGTGTTTTCCACAAAGTAATTTAATCCAGTTGTTATGCTGTTTACATAAGCTTGGGTTTCAAGGACCAGAGATTAAAAAAAAATAAAAAAAATTAAAACTTTGTCCTTGATAAAAGTTTTCAAACAGGATGGATGTCAGACTTACTTAACCATGGTCTGAAACCAAATAAAATATAGAGAGAAATTTCATTTTTAGTTTCCACACTGCAGAAACCTGAAAACCAGCAGGACTTTCTCTTCACCAAAGGTTATCAATTTTAGTAAACCTTATTTCAGCACCTCTACCTAGATAGATTAGCGTTAACAGAGTAAGAAATACTGGGGAAAGATCCTATGAAGAGCTATAGGAGCTAGGTTCTCACTGTTTTATGTACTGCACTTCTAAAGCAAATGAATGACATGAATAAACTGTATTAACAGTTTCTATAGGCAAGTAGAATTGAAATTACATTGACATGTATAGCAGGCAGAATTCCAACTGCTGAAAGTGTTTGATGAAATCCTGGGTAGTAAATTTGTTTACATGTTTGATTAAAACCTGAATAGATGCTCAATAGAGATTTCTATCCTTTTTGCTCATGAAAAAATCTATAGTTTATATTCAATATTCAAACTCTCCTATATTCTATATTACAATTTACTTTGTAAATTAGGGATTAAGACAATACAGAGGTACTTTTACAATAGTTTATCAAATACCTCATTTTTCCTTGCTTATTTTGTGACTCTTATCACTCCTACTTGTTTCATCTTGCATAAGTTAAATTTTGATCCTGCCAACAACTAGGCATATAACTATTGTTTTGCACAACAAGGGCCTAATATAAGTCAAAAGTCACTGATGAAGGAGGGGAAAAGGTAGACAGAGATACTTGAATAGATTAATGGCAATGGGGATTATCTGAATTCCGTAAACACGTCGCAGTATTGCACAGTGAACTTCATGGAAAATCTTCCACTGACTTTTTTGGGCAGACACATGTGCTCAGTCTCATGCGTTAGAGTCAATATGACTTATAAAAAAAATAAACACACACATACTACACTCTGAAAGTCATTGAAGAGATGCAAAGCTCAGTTAAGTAAAGACAACAATCAATCATAAAGAATCTTTTGCTATTTTTGTCAGTGGAAGTATTTTACTTCAGAACAGAACTATGGAGAAAAATGGAGGGAGTTGATAAAGGCCCACATGCTAGAAAATCTCCACTGAAACAGTTTTATGGAAAAAGCAACTGCTGTCCTACAAAGTCAGAGAGTGAACTTATACAGCAGTTATTTGAGCAAGCCTCTGCTCCACTGAATGTTTAGTTATTTATTCAGTGCAGTAGCTCCAACAGCAGAGTTTAAGAGCTACTGCTCAGCTCTGCCATAAGCTGGTGATCAGAACATTTTCCTGGGAGGCTGGATGAAAGCAGGAACCACATCTTGCTATGCTCCATGTGAGTTTTCTTGGCACTTCCCATGGTCATATAGGTAGCTCCCTATAGCTTCCCAGGCCTCCAGTTGTGTTAGTCCCCAAACCAAACCACCATGTAAGACCTGCTCTACAGAAATGTCTCAAATTAGTACAATTAAGCATTTTTCACTCATGTGCAAGCTACTTGAAACTACCTTACATATTCTGCTGGATGAAAACATATTCATGGATTATTTTGATGGAGCTGTTTACAGGCAGTCTGTCTTTGCTCATCTTGTGTATTACACGCGGGAGTCAGGACACATGACCCTGCACAGACCCAGGTGGGGTGCCTGGAAATTGAACATTACAGTGTGCAGGCGTGCAAGCTCTCCACAACTTCAGCCCTAGGACTACAACTACGTGGCCTACAATTTTTTTTTTTTTAGTTCAAAATCAATTTAGTTTCAATCTTTTGAGACAGTGAATGTGTTTGTGTGCAAAAAATCTGAGATAAGATCAAAACTTTGCCTTTTCTCCCTTACTATTATGAAAATGAGATATGCTTTAAAATTATAGTCTTCTCTGTAGCACGTAGATGAAGAAGCTGGTTCTTCTGTTCTATTTTATATCAATAATTAAAATGCTTGATTTGTTTATTAGACTTAGCACTTTTTCCACCTCCTGTCCTCCTTACTCACATAAAATGCTCAAAGCATAGTATTTGTAGCTTGCTTTTGTTTAAAATTACTCCATTTGTTTAACAAGGAGTAAAGTATAGCATGTTATCCAAATATTTAGACAGAAGAGACTCTTACATTCATGGAGCCCTGATATATGAATGGTTTATGATATTTGCACTGCCAATTGGCGGCTGCATCATGATGATTAAGATTAATGATACCACAACAAAAACTAAACTTTTCAAGTTCTCTGCTTGGGTGTATTGTGACCATACTGGTTTTTGTTATGCACCACCCAGAAGGTGTTCAAATGAATAAAATTTATGATAATTCTTCTGGTTTTGGAGCTTCCTAATTTCAAGCCCCATTTTTCCATGCTCTCTCTCATTTATACCACATCTAGCAAATGTGGAACTACAAAGTTGAAATTTGAGCTACTGTATATTACTGAGCATTTGATTTGATTCTTGTTGTTCATGCCCTCATGAGCAAGCTTCATGTCTAGTTTTAATCAAGTTTGAAATTGGGCTAAGTAGCAACTACAAAAGGTATGTTTTACTGTGTCAGACCCTAATCTTGTGAGAATGTGTACAATGGGACTACTCACAAACTAAAGCAAAGCATATCCTTTAAGCACTGAACTAATAGGACTATTTATATGGAGGAAGTTAAGGATGTGTGTAAATGTAATGTAAATGTGTTCGCAGGATGAAGGCCTAGCAAAATAAAGTTCAAATACTCCACCAATTCAGCAGTTATTATGACTGCTATCACAGCACGACAGCAGAAAAGTTTAAAACACTTTGTGGTCAGTGAGTTCCCTGGTTTGCAAACACTGGAAAATAATGGGCAGAACTACAAGTGGCTAAAATTGAGATGACTATTGAAATTAAGGGACAAAACCCATTGTAGTTTTCAAGATTCAAAACTTGTACCTGAATGTACGAGTGTTGAAAAATTACTAAGTCTTCCTTCATTGTACTGCACTCTGTATAATTACGTAATCCTTTTTCTCTTCTAATTTCTACCAAAGAGACTTAATTGTGAATATAAAATTCACAGGATTTAGTGTGAATTAGTAGGATATAATGTGCTTCTTTATAGCACATTAAAAGGCTATAATTTATAAAATTAATAAAATTTTATAAAATTTATAAAAATAAAAAAATCAAGTAATCTTAATTCGTTATAAATGAGGAAAAGCATGGGGGTGTGAAGATTTTCTCTTCTTCACTGACTGATGTGGAAATGAATGTTTCACACTGGAATTAACATTTCTTGTGAATGACCTTTTCCACTTCCAAGGTTCTCTTAATCATATTGGAAAAAAATTAATATATACAGGGCATCATTTTTGGTAGCAATGAGCACAACTGAGTGGCATTCTGTAAATCATGCTGAGAAAGGTGAGTATTACTAGATTACTCAAATGGCTACAGTTTGATTTACCATACGCAGTTCCTTTATTAACGAGATGTGAGGCCAGATATACCATAGTGATTTAGAAGCAAAGAGGATCTAATTAAAAGTTCCTTTATCTTTTCTAATAGGAAGATTGCCTAACTGTCCTTTCACAGTAAACATTACCAGATAACAAATCTGGTAAATCACTCTACCGTACATCAGGATGTTCCTGATCAGCTCTCCAAAACATCTTTCCCACACTGAAATAGACTACTACCTGAAGCAAGGCAAGTAAGTACTGAACAATTAATTGTTTGTCACAGGTGTGTATACATATTCACCCGCTCTCCAATTACATGTGTTTAAAAACTCAAACCAAAAAACACCCCCATCTAAACTGTAATATTCAATAAACTAGCCCAGAGTCCAGTTGAAGTAAATAAGTATACTTCTTTAAACTGTTAGTTTTACCATTTTGCATCAAAAAGTGCTGAAAAACATTGGTAAATATTGTACAAATTAAGGAGTTCTCAATTGCTTAGCAGTTGCCTAAGCATGTTCCACTAAATTAAAGGTACTACATGAATTGGTTTCAGTGGGGGCAGTAACTGAGCATTTTCCAGAGGTTCCATCTGCATGTGGAAAAACATGTACATAAAAGATCAGTAATATATTATATGCTAGAATTGCCTGGTACTCCATATTGTAAGACTGAGTTTTCAGTTGTTAATAACTTGGAAAAACTTAAATCTTTTGAACTGAAATTTTCCATGCTGAGCTTTAGCCTTGGGATGACCTTTTTTTTGGAAAATTTCAGCAAAAACAGCTCAGCTGTTTCCAAGAATGAGGCCAGTGACAAACATAAGTTTTTGTCCATGTGTGAAAAGTCTGGTAACATTATTTTTTTTTTCTTAGAGTCCTCATTCTTTGGAGCAGGGACTTGACATGCTGCAGAATGACAGCTTGCAGGCCAAGAATATAAGTTATTCCTTTTGAAAACTAGCAAACTTACCCACATTTCTGCAGGCTCTAAACCTTTGAATAATTGCCTTTTATGTTTTCTCAAACTTGTGAGAGGACAGAGAGCAGTTCCAGAAGGTTAGGTTTGCATGGGGCATGCCTCAGCTGAGTGGTTCCTGTCACGGGTGGGCCTCACATGCCTAAGCTTTACCTAACCACACTAGATCTTGCTCATGGGGTTGGATTTTATGCAGCCAGAGCTCCAGGCAAGCAAGGGAACAAGACAACAACAGTTCTAGTGTGCAGGGAGCAGAAAGTTAAACCCAGCAAAACAAGTAATATCATTACATTTCTCAAATGAAATTCATCTACAAAACATTGTGAACTGCTGTTGTCACAATCTGTTCTTGCAGTTGTATCTCTGGAGTGTTATTATCTCTGGCTGAGTGGAGCTGAGTCTTGCTCAAAGGCAACCTTTTTCTTCTTATTGTAGTTCAAGTAACTAGGAGGCAGAAGCAGTCTCTGCAGACATCATTTGGTCCAAAGGTGCATTTGTCAGGAATAGAAGAAACCAGGGAGGTGGGGAGGGGTAGAAAACATTTGAAAAATTGAAAAACATGAAAACATCAAAGGAAAGGGGAAACAGGACTCTGCAAACCACTGGAGATGAAAGGGAAAACCAAAGACTGAAAGAAAACTCCTTAATGTATCACACATTGTTCTGGGGTTGTATGTAAAGCACAGGAAAAGGTAATGGGGAGTCTGAGGAGATGAGACTAGGACCTGACGAGCAAGAAGACAGAGACTACACTGGAAAAACAATGGAGATTGAGACTGTGTAGATTGAAAAACAGTTGGACAGAGATCAGAAATAGAGGTGAGGCAGAGACAGGGAAAAATCATGAATAAACTGGCTGGGATAGATGAAATCTTTCTTGGAAAAAAGTGAAGGAAACAGGCTGAATCATGAAAGTGAACACTACTCGAGCTTTGGATTTGAACTCCAGGCTTGAAACCTCACAATTCTGTTGTCACCCAATATCTGTAAAATCTGAAAGCAAAGTTTTGCATTCTTTTCTAGCATTGCACATAGGAGATGACCGTTCCTTACTCAGGTGAGCTTCACACAGCCTGTCCAAGTGACAGAGTCCTGTGTGACTGATGGGGTCCTAAGGGTCCTACCATCAAGGATGATCAGTATGGTCATAAAGATGGTGCCACATTAACAGCTTTGCTGAGTCCTCTGAGTTTACTAGGACAATATGGTAACATTTTGCTAATATAAGTTTTCAAAGCCACACACACATCATTCAGGGGATGTCAGTATTAAGGATACCTTTACATTCCTAATTCATTCTTCTTCTGAGTATTTGTTTTAATTTTTCTGCAATGACCACTAATTCTCTCCATGGATGCTGTGCATCTTTCAGGTCACAGGATACATTTGTTACAGGAATAAATATTGGTTGTGTGAAAAAGAAAACTGATTTCTACAGGAACAGTAATTATTTGCAGAAGTTGAAAGACTGTTTAGTAAATAAAGAGAGTAAAGGAAGGAAAAGAAAGCATGGGTTCCTGGTTAATGCAACAATGATATTCTAGAGCGCTGTGTTCTGTATTTATCTTTTCCACAGAATTCAAATGCAAATCAAATATTTTACAGGTAGTCATTATTCATACAACTTTTCCTTGATGTTTGCAGAATTATTTTCAGAAGAGATATGCTGTCATGTTTGCAACTGAAGTTGTTGTTGAATATACAAGGAGTTATGCAAAAACAGCTGTAAGAACTAAGGTTCTTCACATTTCATTTAGACATTCAGAATTAGTGAATAATTTTGACCATGATCTCTTTCTGACTCAGCTTCCTATTTCTAAGTGGGGGATATTACTACTGCCTTACTTTGATGAATCATTGTGAAAAGAAAGGAATAGCTATGAAGAACTACAATAGTAACTGTGATGGGTGCCATAGCAAAGCCTGGAAACTAATAATTCCTTCACAAAAATGGGGGATGACTATGGTGCAGTGGTGAAGGAGAAAAAAAAATTAACAGTTAATGATTAAGTGAGAGGTCATGTGGACACCCCTATCTGTGAGAGAGCAGTTCAGGATTTTATCATAACACTGTGCACAAAAGCACAAACAGACAAAAGGTATCCGTTAGATTTGCCTAGACATCATTTAGTGCTGGTATTAGCATTCTTCAGTGCTAACAGCAGTTTTTGAATATGCATTTGATACATAGAATACAGATGTGTACATGTATTTTTGCATATAAAGCATCATCATTATTTAATACATGTTAAAGAACCAACAACTATCTGCTGAGTTGGTTACCTCATGCCAGCAAAGACAGGCATGCCTCCATACATGTACATGTACCCCCATAATGAAGTATGCAGTTCATTTGCCTATCTATACTAGTTTGAAGTTAAGCATATTCTTTAAAATGATCTGCAAGATACTTTTTTCCTTTCCTTCAAATTGTATCTCAAGGCCAGATCGATGGAAGAACACTTGAGGGTGTGACAGAGCTGAGTTAAGGTAGACAAATGGCACTCTATTTATAAGCAATAATAAAAATACCTTATGAATAATTATATAAACATAGTGTATAGTTCTTTAACTTCCTCTTTTTGCACAGTGCATACTTTTTTTCATATGATATTTAGTTTGGACCAAACTGTTAGGGGCACTGACTCTATTTTTGCACTTAAAACAATTCATATATGTAACACCTACCAGCTGTGGCCCCTATGTACTGTTGTCATAATAAAAGCCAGTGCAGCTGGAGCTGTTTAGGTGACTAGTGTAATTTGACTAAATCTCTCAATTTTCCAGAAAATGTCCTGTACATCTTGTTCTTCTTGGGCTTCAAATGCCATGGAAACAGTCTATTTTTCAATATTTTCACACTTCTTTTCCAGTCTGGTCAGAACCGGGAAGAGCAAAGGCAGTACAAAGCATAGCACAAACAGGCAGCTGGAATGGCTGGTTATAGAAATTTACACATGACTAGATATAGAGTTATGGATCCTTCAAGAGCTTCATGAGATTTTATCCTCTTCAGAAGGAATTTTGAAGATGTTTATCAATCTAGGCCAATCATCATTTGAGGATCAAAGTCTTAGAAGTGTCTATATGGACACAAGATTTCATCAGGACTTACCACAACACGTCTGCGACTTGGAGCAGGGATTTTTTTTTTTTTTGTGCCAATGCAGACTTCAGATTAGGAACAACTAGATCTGAATCTAAAACAACTCCAAACTAAATTCATTTTGTGGATAGAGTCTGGAGCTTTATATTCATAGCAATAGTGAACTGAACTGTTAAATACAAATATTACATACAGCAACCAGTAGTGAAGCATTGATTAAAATAGAGAAGAACTTCAACATTTTAGTGAATTTTAGCAAAAATAAAAACCATCTAAAATATGAACTGGGTAAGTTAATTGCTGAATTTTCTCTTCTGTGCTTTATTAATAGTTCTGTGGGTAAAGAATTTTACCAGAGTGCAGTCACTCATCATGCATTGTCAACAGAATCATAAGGCAATAAGTTTGGAAATTGTTAATTTTGGTTTGTAAGTAACATTGTCCTTGTTTTCCCCTCTTCTGTTGGTGTGGAACCACCAAAACAGTTGGTCCTGCACAGGCAAAATTAAAAGGATGAATATATACTTTATTGGAGAAGAGAGAAGGGGAAGGACAGGGGAAAGATGAATGGGATAAGAGGATAGAAACATTATTAAAAAAGTTTAAAAAACCCCAGACATAGTTTATTGGTCCTGACTATTCAGCATGCAACAACACTAACAAGAAATTGCAGAAATTTGGATATATTTCAGTTTTGCTAGCTGGAGAAAAAGCTGACAAATTTGCAGTGAGTGCTATTTAGAGTTAGTGTTCAGCTTAATAGATAGCCCAGCGAAAAGTACATTGAAATGAAGACACTGCAACTTTGAGCACTAGATCTGGACCTACATAAAAAAGTAGTTTGGGCTTTATTTGAGGAATTACTTCATATGTAAAAGGTCAATTGGTTTATAGTATGTGTTCTTCTCAATAATAAGTAAAGGATATTTAATCTAGTGAAGGAGTGAAGGTATAGATCTCCTAATGAAAGTAGGCATATTATCTCCTGAGAAAAAAATTATATTATTATTTACAATATTATTATATTATTTAAAATTATTACTAAAAATTATATATT
Organism: Pygoscelis adeliae; assembly: GCF_000699105.1. Taxonomy (NCBI): domain Eukaryota; kingdom Metazoa; phylum Chordata; class Aves; order Sphenisciformes; family Spheniscidae; genus Pygoscelis; species Pygoscelis adeliae. The sequence goes on from NW_008823961.1 coordinate 1,029,984, forward strand.
AAAAAATTTAATATGCTTTATAGGAAAGAATAAACTAGCAAAAATGGAGCAAATGGAAATAATCATACTGAAACCTGTGCAAATGTAAATTATTCAAGACAAAAGAGATAAGTTCCACATTACCAAAGATGAGCACAAAGAGTAAAAAAACCTTACTGTGAAATGGGTAACAGCTGGAAAGTTGTAGTGGCAGAGTGTGTAAATGCAGAGGGCCTTTTCTTCCACCTCACTCAAATCAAATCTTGCTACATGTCTACTCTACTTTTTTTATTTTTTCAGTTGGGCAAAATCACAGAAGAGAAATCAGCAGACTCAAAAGCATGCTCTAAGAGTGTATGCACCAACCCAGCACACTTTTATATATAACAAAATAGCTTTAAGCCTGATTAAAATGACACTGCTTTTTTTCTGTTCTTTTAACACCTCCTAAATACACAATTCTTGGGTTTTTTGGGCTCTGTTTCCTCACCCTGAAGAACATTTTGGTTAGTGTGTCACAACATAACAGACATTCTGAATTATTCTATGAAATAGGTGCTGCAGAATCTAACATCTGATACAGCTGCATAGATGTCCGGCTCCCTTCAGCAGGTTGAGGCTTCAGTGGTCATTGCTGAATCAACTTCATAAGTACACTTTTCATTTGCATGTCACTTTGATGTTTCTGTTTTAATAATTTTCATGTACTAAACCTTGCAAAAAATACTAGATTTACTTGATTCCTCAGTCAAACCATAAATTACTAAATTATTGTCTGAAGAGCTTTGTGTCTTTCTTGAACCTGTCTTGAATTTTGGGCCTATTTAACCTATATAAAAAACAGAGTTAGTTTGGTTTCCCAAAAAAGTTTCACATACTAATTCTGTAGCATCTGCATTTCAATGGACATGCATGATAATAGGAATGCCACAACTGTGGAAGAATCTGTAGTTTGTCTTTTGTTTTCAAAAGGAATTACAAATCATTCCAAAAAACCAACTGCTTCAAAAATATATATGTATATAACTGGGACTAGTTCAAACATCTTTTTTGATGCATTTGAAAGACTGTATTTCAGATTTCAACTTCTAATAACTGGATGAAATGCTGAAGTTTCAATTTTTTTTCACATTTTCACAGGAGCATTTCAGCACTGCAAAAGCAATCATTCTTATTTTTTTAAAAATTGAAATTTATTTGGGAAACTGATTTTGATAAAGCAGCATTTTCTGTCAGAAAAAAAAAAGTTATTTTATTTCATTGGTTCTGCTACTTTTTAGTTATTGAGTAAGCTTTACTTCCTATAACTAGTGCTCACTGAAAGCAGGCAACTTATTAAAACCTATAATTTTCTTACTAAAACCTATAATTTTCTTACTAATTGTTTTTTAAAGAGTTTTATTTTTTAAATCCTTCAACTATTAGAAATCTACAGGATGCTACTGCTGGCACATGAAATGTCTTGGCTTGATACTACAGCCAACATTTTAATAACTGAGGTGGAAGATCCTATCTGGAAGAAAGTTGCTAAAATGCAGCTAATTCTTCAAAACAAGTTCAGTGATTGTCTGAGAACTCCTTTTCAGTGATTGTCTCCTGTCAGCAGCAGCTACAGAATGAGGAAAAGATGCAAGGTGTCTCATATACATCACATTTTTTGCCAGGAGAGTTTTGGTGTAATTGTCTAATATGTGAGTAGCCTATCTACTAGTGTTTGCATTTATCCTTTTTTTTTTTTTAAAGTTGGCATTAGAGCTGATATGAGATTAGACTGAACCATGAGGGAGATGCCCTCTGTTTTCTGCCTTGGGTTACATGAGCCAGACTACTCATAATTAAGAGTCCAAATGGGAGCAACAACCTCTTGGGCCTCAGTTTTGATGTCCAGAACCATATTTTATAGTAATAACATACAAAGTCCAACTGTTTTTTTATTGCATGATTTTGTTCTCCATGCAGCTGTACCACACAGAACCTATCACCCTCTCCGAGACACACAGAAAACACAGGCTGGAGCTACTCAGCAACCGGTGTGCCTAAGCATCTGAAACGTCATAGTGAAGGACAGTTCAAATAGGTGAAACAGAGGATTACTCTAAAACAAACAGAAAGTTGCTTTGGTTTGGTTCATACTACAAAAGTACACACAGAGTGCTCAGTGGGATCAGGAATGGAAATAACAGCATGCCAGCTAGTCTGTCTGGAAAGCCACTGCCTGCTTCTGCTCTGGATGTTGGATGCTTTTTCACTTTGAAAGTTATTGGGTGGAATGACATAACCTTGAAATCTGGGACCAAGACGGGTTAGTAGACCAATGTGGATATGTCAAGATGAAAGTGGCAAAATTGTTTATTCAGGTGATCTCTGAAACATTTGAAAGGGGCGCTGCAAAGCAGAACTGACAGATGGACTCGGTTGGGGAGGACAGAGAGAGTGTATCTGCTGTTTGGTGTCAGCTGCTTGCAGCTTAATGCCATCAGCTTGATTTCAACACCTATTCCCAACTGTATACCCTACAGCCATGTGTGCTCATGATAGACACAGCCCTAAAAGTGAAAAAAAATCCATAGAAGTGTGTATCATTTCTCTTAGATGACACAGTCTTTTCACTCCCAGTTGCTTTTTCCATGTCTCATAACAGAGTACAGCACATAATCCTCCCAAGCAGAATTTATGTTTCTCTCTCAAAACAATCCCAATAAACAAGCCACACACTTCTAGATTTTGTGTTCTCAAAAGAGAAACAACTCTACAAGAAAATTTGATCATTATAGTTCATCTTTATACTTATTAAACCAGTTCTAACAACCCCAAGCCTTTATACAACTTGCAAATTACTGACATATTTGAAAAAAGTGTCATACTTAATTTTCGTGCCTGAATGATGAATGGTTTGAAAAAACACCCTTGCACCTGTTTCTTGTGGAAAAGATAGGGTGAATAGAAGAGAGCTTTGACCTTTTTAATAGACTATGTGGGGTGCTTACTTTTAAGAGTCTCGATCTTGCATAGGCCTGTTAGGAGAATTTCTGGAATTTAAAAATGGCAGAAGGATACCCTAAGTCATAATCTATCAGCTAAATTCACAAGCTCAGTACTGACACTGTTTAGGAAGACAGTTTTGCAACAACAGGATTGTTAATTGCTGTTGCTGATGCAGCAGAATTACATTGCTTCTGTAGAACACAAATTTTGCAAAATATACAGCAGTTTTACAGGAAAGATTACACAAAATATCATCTCAGATTTGGATGCGATACATCAAAGATTTAATAGTTCTGCAGCAGACTATAATGCACTGTAAGCCAGAAAACAAAAAATGTCTCATCCATATACACTTCTAAGGGGAACTGAAACAGGTAAAAAGATTAGGCTAGAACTCAGATCTGGTTTCGTGTACATGCTAAGGTTTCATTTATAGTTGGCATTTATCCTACTACCTTTATTCCTAGGATTAAGTCTAAAAAAATACATTAGCATCTAACAATACTCTAGACAAACATTCTAGTGACAAACTAACTTACTAGCATCTAAACTGTGACCAAAAAGCCTAGGAATTTTTAATTTTTTAATTAAATAAATCAGATTTTAACAGGAACTTGTGTAGAGATAATTTCTTAGCTGCTGATGTTTCCAATCCTGCCAGCTCAACTGCTTTACAAAATATGGGAGTAAGTACTGGAGTTGAGGAAAGCTATAAGCACAAAACTCTGAGGTTTAAGATAACACATTTTTACCTCCCTACTGAGCACAGTTTAAAAATAACCACGAGTGAACTGAAGTGTGGTCACTCGTTCAGTCTCACCGGGTCAAATACTCAAACCAACTAATGGACACAATTTGGCCCACTGAGACAGAATAAAAATGAATGCAAAAACACCCATAAACAACCGATTAAGTTATAATAGATCATTTCTAAAAACACAGAGTTCAAGGGCTAAACTTTTGACATATGAACAGAGAATGAAATGAAAATGGACAGCTGGAAAATACATTTAAAATGAACGTATTTCTGTGGATTCCTCTTTTAGGCATCAGTCCAAATCCAATTAAATTCAATGCTAACACTAACAATACTTAAGTGGGCTTTGGACTGGAGCCTTATTGACTCCAGTTTGTTACACTGATATAAATACAGCAACTTGATTGAAGCTAATGGAATCCTTTAAGGATTTTTGAAAGGCAAAAAGTTAAGCACTCTCAACTTTCCTGAAAGTAGGTGCTTATGATTTCCACACAGTCCTGCCTCCCATCTATGCAAACAAGAACAAAAGTCGATTTGTTGTGTTGTAAGTGCCAGCTTCTGCTGAACTGAATTCCACGTCTTGCAAGCCTTTTTTGTACGTGAGTCTGGCCCATGAAAAGGAACTGCTTAGCTATCTATTTTGGGCTACAAGTTAAAAGAAAGAAAAAAGAAAAAAAAATGGTGGTGGGACAGTATTTATTTATTGGCTCGTAGGAGAGAGCAGGTGTTGGTGCTTAACTACCGTTCCCTGGTGTAAAAGAGCCACCCTAAAGTGGAATGAATGGGCAAAATAACCTGACTCTGAACCATTAGCAAGCATGCCTTATTTGGGCCAGTCAGCAAATGTTGCCAGGACATTAGTCCAGAGCAAACGTTTATGTTCGGATTGAATAAATTACAGGATATTAGGTGGCAAAATAGTACCGTATCTATCTTTGCTTTTCCTTGGATACTGCAACAAAACAGTCTAAAAAAGCAGTTGGAATGATGCTTGGACTGAATATGGACTGAATACCCTTAGAAGTCCTGCTTTGGAAGGAATGCATGACAATTTTCTCCAAGAATATTTTTATATTTGAGAAGGGACTTTGATTTATTTCAAGGGGGATCCCACTTGGCTGTTTCCATTGTTATTGAATGTTTAAAACATTCTGGAGTCATTCAACATGGATTCTTTTATACAGATAGTATGAAAACCAATCATATACTTCATAAGATTTTCAGTTGCTGCTTTTCGACGGTAGTAACAGATTTATAAGGAGTTCTTCCAGTTCTTCCAGCATTCCAGGAAGTCTTCTCTGCCATTCTAGGAAAACAGAACACATTTTGTTCCATTGAAAGTTACTTCGTAAGTTCATCCTTTATAAATTGTGAAACATATTTGAAGTTAAATGGGTAATTTCCCACTTAAGCCAGCGCAGGTCCAGGGTGAAGCTTACAATCCCTCCATTTGCTATCTTAACAGCAACCAGCCTCAGCTACAAGCCCTTCATGCTTGTTCTTCAGCAACTGCTTGTTCTTTTGAACTTTCTGTGAAGCAACTCACTTGGCAATGAGCAAGGAGTTGTCAAACTAGCCCTTATCACTGAGTACAATCAGTGGCATCTGCTAGCTGATGCATAACAAAGGTGTGCCATGTAGACCAAGCATCAACAGAAGACTATTTTCCCCAAGAGCAAAACAGCTCCCTACACAAGGATGTATAGAAACTGTACAACCCAGACTGCAACATTTGATACAAGTTTTTTTCTCAAAGCCTAGTGCCCTAAGTAGCCATCTTGTGCAGCACCCTCTTGACAAGGTTAGGAATTTTTTGTAGAGCCAATTCATTAGCATGTACTAATTTATCTCCACTAAAACCTTGTGCAGTCACTAAGTAACTGGAATTAAGGCTTCCCAGGTCCACCAAAATTTTTCTAATAAGAACAAAAGGCTTTGTGTTCCAGGCCTTGCCACAACATTTTGATGCCTGTAACAGAATGTCAAATTATAAGGAAAAATCAAGTTTTGTGGACCATTTTACAGAACTCAGTAGTCTGATTGTCCATCAGCATCCACATGGCCAGTATCTGTTCTTCCATATATTTCCTTGTGATCTTAGATTCATCTGTTCACAAAAAATGTGGAATGAAAAGTGGGTAAAAAATATAATTTCCCATGTATTTTTCAATTATTACATCATTTAGGCATGATTCCTTAATTATGGTGACAGCAGGTAGTAAAGTGCAGTCACCAGTAACAAATGAGTATTGGTGAAAAAGTGTTACTTTGACTTATGGAATATTTACAACAGCAACAGCAAGTGACTCAGGTTGCATCTCTGTTTGCTGCATGTATTTCTGCTGTAACCATCAAAGACATACTAGCATTGCAATAAGAATAGCATTCTGCTTAATTTTTGGAGACAGGGAAAAGGGAATAAACGGAGAATAACTGCATATATCCAGTGGAGAAGCAGCATTAAACACAATTGCAGTGTGGATGACTCAAGGATCAGGATGTGGAACATATCATGGTCCAGCTGTCCCCCAAGTGCAAATGCATCAGCTGTGGTGATTCACTCATGAAGGATGAGAAAAGGGACTACTCTTGCCCATGAATAGTTATAGTTCTTCAGCCTGAACAGTTCTGCCTAGGACCCTAGTCTGACAGGACTTGCACATCTGCATCTGACAGGATCTATCCACAGACATTTAACTATTAGTTAGCTTGTGGCAGTAAATATTGTGTATTGGGAAAACATCCCCCTGATATGAAAAAGAAGAAAAATTAGTAGAAGATAAAGGGTCTTTTCGCTCATGTGTTCTGAAATGGCAAGGCATTGTAAATAGATAGTATAACCCATATCCCTCTCTAGACTACCAAACCACCTCAAGAAGACTATACAGTTTTACACAGAGTAATTTTATATGTAACACAGCTAACTGATTCACACATAATCATGACTTGATCAACAGATTCAGATTCCTTCTCTGGTTCAGGTGAATCTCATCTGCACAAATAATTATTTTTATCTTGTGATGTACTCAATTTTCTGAATCCATTAAAATTACATTGCAATTTTAAATATTTTTTATTTGACAGCTATCTATTAATAAAACTGGTTAAATAGAACAGAAATTGTATTTTTCTTTCAGTACTGCCTGTATAGCCTTAAGCATTTTACTCCCTGTAGCAGGAGCAAGGGATAAAAATCTTTCAGCATCCAAAAATATCAACTTCAAAGAAAAATAACAAAACTTCAACGTGCACTTTTCATAATTGGACTGGTAGTGTAATTTATTTTTGAACAGGGCAAGGATAATCATAAACCCTATATGTAAAAGTTTCAATCATGTTATTAAGTATCAATATTTTAATATAAAGAAGCCCCTTGTTTTAGCTTTACTTGGACTGTATCTGGCCTGAATTAAAGAACATTTGATTTTCAGTTATCTACTCTTTGTTCTCCGGACTCAAGAGAAGAAAATTATTTGGCTTCTTCACTACAGAGCAGCCTTTGCAAATTTTAGTCGTCGTTGTATTGCACTTATTTGTTCTTCTCATTACAGAGAGGACAAGAGGGTTAAAGAAAACAAATTGTTTATACAAAGGATCTCTGAATAGCCAGCAGGGATTGTTAAGACTCTTGTGTGCTGTGAACTAATTTACATGCTGGCAAGAGCAAACAGGCAACATTAGAAATACCTTTCCTAGCCTTTCAGAAAACACTGAAGCACTTTTCTCATCAAATGCTGATCCTACTGGGAGGATGAAAGGTGCACAACTGACATACAGACAAAGGGCCATCCATTTGAGATTAATAGAGTATACAGGAGCGTCTCAGTACGAGTCATCATAATGTAGCACTGACTAATTAAGTAAATAAATCGGTGCCAGTTTTTGATATATTTGTTTCACTGATGCTTAGATACAGTGGAGATAACATGTCAGTGTTGTCATAATAATATACTGCTGTGAGTTTAAATGTCCCAAGCTCTTGTTTTCAAGAAAAATAATATCTTACAGCTATTTAGGCCATTTAGAGATTACCTGGTAGACCTCACCATGGGACTGGAGTTCATAGGAGCATGGTAAATAGAGATTGAAAAGACCTATTAGATCACTGAGTTCATTCCTTGCAATTGCCTCATAGAGGGGGCATTGACTTCCAATGTACTTTGGATTACATCCATAATTCCCAAGAGACAAAGAGAAAAGGAACAGTAGCTCATTTCCTGGAAACTGGTAAAAGCTCAGTACATCTGCTAGAAAATGAAAGTCTGCATCTGAGCTGCTGTACTGACCTTTTACAGAAGCCTTATGTGCTCACCTAAAAAAATCAGTGCACGATAGAAAATAAAAACTCAGTGATGAAAGAGTTGTAAGGATTTTTTTGTATGTCAGTATTTTCATGACCTGTATATTTCAAAGAAGGAAAAATGAAAATTTCTGATGGTACCATAGCAGTGAACTATATGTCTTACTAAATAACATATTAGCTCAAATAAAGGCCAAAGCTGAGAGATTGTTACAGGCTGCAAGCCTGATTAATAGCAAGCAGTAGTTTAAACTTAGAACAGATGTGAATGATAGCTGCAGCACACGTATTAGAATAAAATCTGCAGGGTGCAAATGCTGGGTGAAAAAAAGAAAGTTCAGTTTAAAAAGACTTGAAAATCAACTTTTTAATCACTGATTTCAACAAGTGAAATTAACAGTGAAAAGGAATGCAATATCTTCATAAGAAGGACAAGAACAATCTAGAAGGAAGCAAATTTCACTTGAAATATAATTTTTAAAAATTAATATCTTTTATAAAATATGTCTAAAATCATTATCTTAACAAGCTGCCTCAGAGAAATCCATGAAAATAAGTTTCTGAAAATCATTATAAAAATGTGTTTTGTAAAAAAAAAATGCAGAAGCAAATTATTTCTGTGTGAAAATGTGTTAAACCAACAAAGTGATCGAGGAGCATAGAGCAACTTAATCCCATTCTACAAAATCTTTAGGAATCAGCATCACCACAAATATAGATAATCACAAATTTTATAGGAGAGGCAGTTCTAGAACAATGATGTTTAAGGATGATTTTAAAATCAGAATCACATTTGTTTTTTCACTATACAAACACAATAAGAGATGATATTTAAAGATTTCCTGGCATAAAATAGAAGAGATAACGTGAATAGGAAGGAAAATAGAGGCCTGGAGAAAATCAGTGGTTTGCCCAAGAGCATGAAGTAGGTCCATGGAAGTGCTAAGAAGAAACCTAAACTGCCTGCCAACTTGTCCAGCGCTATATCTCCTCCAGTTTTAATCCTCCTGATCACATTCAGAATAGAGAGGAAAAGTATGATCTATGGTGATTAGTAGTGGTGAATTAGTGAGGAAGTAGAAATTTGGTATTATATGTGCTTATTTCTATAACTGCACAGTTTTGAATATTGACAAAAATAGATGCTTACATGAAAAAATATGTATGTTAGCTATATCTGATGTACTAATAGAGACATATTATAAAAGGTATATTTTTGTGCACAACTGATTCAAGAAATCTGTTTCTCAACAGTTTCCTAGATACCAAAAACATACACAAGAATTTATTCACACATGAGATGTTTGATGTTTTTTTTCTTTCACTAGTAATGAACAAAGGAAAATGAAATCTATGACCTTAAACACACACATATACTTGTGTATATTCCAATTTTAGGACAATTTTAATATCAACAGTGAATATTTTAACATTAAAACTAAATAAAAGGGCAACAAAAAGATAGCCACAGAAAGGATAAATGTATCAGTGTTGAATACCACTACCAATAGAGATGACTCAGCTATAAAATACTGGTCCTGTTGAGTCATTAGGAGCTTTGTTAGGAGTTTTGTTACTAAGAGAACAAGACTTTATCCTTTGAACCTTTATGTTTTAATTCCAGGTACAGAAAAAGCACCATAATGCATTAATAAAAAAAGATTTAGGCATTTTCATTGTGTGCCTAACTGCTTTTGAAGAGGGATGATTTCTTTAACTGGAATCAAGGTGTGCCAATACAAACCTCTTACTATTGTTACCTGGCACTTAAATCAGTGGCATTACTCATGTCAGAAAGTGATACTCAGCATGGTTAAGGATTCCTGTACTAAGGTCTAAGGGGAGAGACAGGAGGGAGAGGAACTAGCTGTGTATGGAATTCAGCGAAGATCTTACGGGCTGATGGTGATGGTTACCCAAAACAGTAGAAGAATTGTTACTCTGCACAGATGAGCAGAAATTAACAATGGACATACTTTATGGATTACACAATTTTACAAAATAAATATTTTTCACCTATATTGACCTAATGTTTTATTGACAGTTTCTTAGAGCAGGAATTCACATTGGACAAGGCTCTGAGCAATTTAAAAGAAAATGTAAATCAGCTTACTTTTGAATATTTGACAGGTTAATTCAACAAAGCATTTAAACTTGGTGTTCACATTGTCCCTACTTCAGTGCAGAATTTCAAGTCTCTACTCAATCAGGGCATATTGGAGGGAATGTGTCAGTACCCAGTATGTTCAAAAACATCTACAATTATGGCTCAAATAACACAATTATGTTTGGAATGTAACAGACAAATGTTGTATACTATATGTGACATGGGGATTGTATGTGAATGTTTTTCACCATTGGAAAAAAATGTATTCTTATAGTACCAAATTTGAATTGTGATCCTTTCCTAAAATATCACTACCAGAATAGATGTTTTTTAAAATTGTTTTTAATTTAAAATCTTTATTAGTGAAGATCAGCTCTTTTATACTTGGCTTTCTGATTACGTTTGGTTAAAATGTGGGAAAACTATGGATCTAATAAAACTAGACATTTTGAAAATTTCTTCAGAGTTTTGTGTAACAAAAAAAAGCAATCCCACAAAAAAGTATGTTCTTTTTAACCAACTTCTCTTGACCTAGTCCTGTCCTGAATATTCGAAACAGATATGATTTATAACCTGACCGAATCAATCCAACTCATTGAAAATAGAACAATATATAAAAATAAGATCTATCCCAATTTTCTGCATAGTTGCTTATTATCCATTCACTATCTTGTTTAAGCTCAAGACTTTGAACATTAGAGTTGTCTTCAATTTAACCCTTAAATTTAGGGCTTAACTCTTCTACTTGATCTCTTTAAAATCAAAGCTGAGATTTGTTAGGCCACATACAAGGTTTCAAAAGTTTCATGCTGATGTCTCTTCCAAGCCCTTCTCCCAAGACCAGTACAATGCACTACAGACAGAAGCTACACCATATCTACAGTAATTATTCAAAGATTTCTTATGAACTGACAGGCCTAAGAGTGAAGAATAGTTCAGCTAACTCAGAATGCTGAAGAAGAACCAGAGTGCTGTTCACTGCTCTGTACCTGTAATATTCAGCTGCTTATTGCTCTGGGAGGACTGAGGAACCATGCTTAGGAGAGCAATGAAACTTAAGTGACCTCCTTGCATAACCTTCATACCAATAATCCAGTTGAAAGAAATAATGAATAATAAAAGAATCAGACAAAATGAAGGGAAAGAAGTAGGGATGTGACATGGAAAAGGAAGATTTCAGATATGTATGGTCCAAGCACTTACAGAAAAGGACTCTTGCTCATGAAACATAGCAAGTAGAAAGAAATGTCTAGATGGAGATTGGTGATGAGTGGCGTCCCACAGGGGTCCATATTGGGACCAGCACTGTTTAATATCTTCATCAGTGACATAGACAGTGGGGTCGAGGGCACCCTCAGCAAGTTTGCAGGTGACACCAAGCTGAGTGGTGTGGCCGACATGCCAGAGGGACGGGATGCCATCCAGAGGGACCTGGACAAGCTCGAGAATTGGACCTGTGTGAACCTCGTGAGGTTTAACAAGGCCAAGTGCAAGGTCCTGCACCTGGGTCGGGGCAACCCCCAGTATCAATACAGGCTGGGGGATGAAGGGATTGAGAGCAGCCCTGCCAAGAAGGACTTGGGGGTACTGGTGGATGAAAAGCTGGACATGAGCCAGCAATGTGCACTCGCAACCCAGAAGGCCAATCGTATCCTGGGCTGCATCAAAAGAAGTGTGGCCAGCAGGTTGAGGGAGGTGATTCTGCCCCTCTACTCTGCTCTGGTGAGACCCCACCTGGAGTACTGCGTCCAGCTCTGG
>NW_008823961.1:1042242-1042616 GCF_000699105.1 Pygoscelis adeliae
CTGAGGGTGGTGAAACACTGGCACAGGTTGCCCAGAGAGGTGGTGGATGCCCCATCCCTGGAAACATTCAAGGTCAGGTTGGACGGGGCTCTGAGCAACCTGATCCAGTTGAAGATGTCCCTGCTCATTGCAGGGGTGTTGGACTAGATGACCTTTAGAGGTCCCTTCCAACCCAAACTATTCTATGATTCTATGAAATCTGAGTGATGCAGGTAGAATAGGGATGCACAAGTTCCAGCAAAGGTTCCAGAAGTCTTTGCGGCCTATGACAGCAGGTGTAGAAAGTATGATGGATAGATTTCATTACTTGCGTCTGTCGTGGTAATAGAGGAACTGGTCTGTTAAAGTGAGGATATTTAGACCTAAAGTCAATA
>NW_008823961.1:1042661-1068712 GCF_000699105.1 Pygoscelis adeliae
CAGGGAAGGTAATATGCAATTATAAAACCCAAAACTTTCCATATAGAAATGGTACAGAAAAACTATACAGGCTAGTATTTGCTAAGTATTCATCTCATGGAGCAATTTTTATTAATTTTAAGTAGAGAGAAAGCATATAGCTATGCCAGTAAAAGATCTCCAGAGAGTACTTCGTGTTTAAATAACAACTGCTTTGCATTTTTTTGGATTAGTGAATGTATCTGTTTATTTACTGCTACCTATATCCAGATAAGGTAGCAGATTTCTAAGTTGTTATTTTATTCTGTAAAGACTATAAGAAAAAGGGCAATCATTATTTAATAGGAAAAAAAAAACAAACCCTGAGTGGATTGTTACTGCCTTTTGAGTTTTTTGCAAGTGTTGTAACATTAAGTTAGTGCTTTGCAAAGTTTTCAAATGGGAAGGTGTAAACTATGCCATAGAGCATAAAACAGAGACATAGGAGAGGAGGAAAAAGGTTCTGAAGTTCTGCCAGAACAAAAAATGAATATTTGTAACTGGAGTTAATTTTAACACTTAATGGCTGAAAATGAAAGGCTGCAAAATATTACCACAAAGATAGTGAAATTTTTTGCTGCAATAAAAATATACCAAGAATCTGATTTAGTTATATTGGTGACTGTTATGTGAGTTGTTCTGCATTGAATTTCCTAAACCCTAAGGGCCTGCTCCAAAAACCTCACACGAATACAATAGCTATCAGCTCTGAGATCAGTGGGAATACTAGGCTTTGTTTAACGAACCCTTTTGACAGATGTAGAAGGCCCTGTTTCAGAGGAATCCTGTACATGAGATTAAGAACAGCTATAGCGCATACTTAAATATGACTATGTTCTTAAAAGTTCTCAAAGTGTGGCTGTTTTTTTCCAACTGAGGCTTAGATTTTAAAATATCTATGTTTCCAGGGAAATAGACCAAAAAATGTACATTGAAAGATCACATGACATATGTCAGCAAAGAATCATGATTACAACAGAGCAGTTTAAACATTTACTTTTTTCTCTGTTTGCTTTTTTCAGGTGTACGATTGATGCAGTATTTATCATAACCAATCCTTCATATGATGATGCACACATAAAACTCTATAAAGATAGAAGACTTAGTTTGATCGGATTTGGGCAGTAAGCTTCATGAGATATGAACCATTTTGCTCTATATATTTCTACAGAGCATTTCTGGTTTGCCCCAAAAGCACTTATGTTCTGTGCAGTAGAAAGATCAGAGCTTGTCCTTCAGCACTCCAGGAACATCACATAAAGCCAGAAAGAGCCAAATTCGAACAGAAGAAAGTGGTTCTTGACACAGCATACAGATTGTAGAAGTTTTTGCCAAAGCAAGCTGTGGATCCTAGAGGTCTACATGGGCCAAAATGGGAAACTTGAGAAGAATGTGAAAAAAAAATATTGTTAATTTAACTAAACATGCAGAGGCCACATCAAGCTTAGGAAATCCCCAATCTCAAAATATTTGGAGGCTGGGACAATATTACAGTGTACTATTGTACACATATGCACTGTTCTTATTCTTTCCTAGGCTGATAGCTGTTGTTGGAGACAGGATGTTGGGTTGGATAGACCTTTTCTTTTACAGATATTCACATTCATATGTTCATAATTGTATGTTGCCATACAATAGTGAAAAATAATTTGGCAGATTATAGACTTTTGGCTGAATTAAGGGTAGATAACACCTAGACAGGTTGCCCCTTGCATAGAACCTTGTCACTGATTATGAAAAACGTGGCTGCCTCAATAGTCTTGCGCAGCACAGTTTGTGTGACTGCTGGAACATAAGAGGACTGCAACTACTGGAACAGAAAATATAAAAAATGTTACCAGTGACCAGATGTCCTTGTTATAAGAGTTTACCACAAAGTTCCTCCCACAAAGGAGAGGTAATAAAGTCATTGGGTTGAGCAAGAAAACAGCTACACCTAGTAGTGCTTTCCCTGCACAGTCAGACAACAGCTAAGAGGACACTGTAAAAGAAGGTTTGAATGAATGAACACCCCCAGACATCCTTTCCATGAGGATCTTCTCTTCTGAGAAGTCCTGACTATTGGACAATGACAGTCGCACAAATTTCAGACACTCTACCACCCAGATAATCACACTGACAATAACAATTATTTGAAATACCAAGCATTCAATGCCTCAAATCGAGACAAATTTTAAATGAAATATTTCATATTCCATCATTCTGTTTCCAATGCAATTAACCATACACTAAACATCATCCAGAAAAGAAAGCACTTTCTTTACCCTGATGTATTACTAAACTAAGATATACTAGGTGGGTTAGGGAGAAGGGAATATGCCTTTCACAGTAATTTTCTAACCTTTTCAACCACAGAGTTCGTAGTTCATGTCTAAGCATAGATTCATCAAAAGATGTAAGCAATGCTCAACTCTAAACACATTTAAAAACTTACTGACCTAAAAATCAGATGCACTTTGCTGAATAATTATGAACTTAAGCCTAAACTAAGCTTGCCCTAACTATCCTTCTGAAAAAGGGACTATGAGTCATTAAATACAATTCTTTTATTTAGATATCATATCCTTATAACTGTCCCCAGACCATCAAGTCCACAAAGAAATAAGGAAAATATTAAGATACAAAGAGCAAAAACCAGCTTCCCAGTAAAATAAATGCAATGCAAGGCAGCTTAAATTAAGCTGAAATTAAGAATTTCTAGAATAGCAGTAATTGTACATTATACTATATCCTCTGTAGATCAGAGAGTTCCCTCTTCCACTGTGGTTATGCAGACATCAATCTACTCCTATGGGACGATTTAACAGGAAGCCCTAGTTAGTTTTGTATTTTTCAGACTTCGTTATTTAACCTATTCTCCCTTCTAACTTTCCTTCATAATATTGAGCTCCTTATTAGTTAATTTACTCAGTGAAACTATGCCTTAATCTCCTAATGACTCTATCAGTATTTAGTTTAACTCTGCAATGCATTTTTTGAAATATTATCTATGAAAGCTGGTCTGCAAAATAAGGTCTTATTGTCCAGTGTGCACATGTGCATAACTCCCACCAAGATTGAAAGACCACAGGAAGTTCAGTGTCATCTGCCAGAAATACAATGACATTTGGAAGACAGGGTGGAAGGAAAGGATGTTATTCAGGAAATTTATTATTTTATGGCTTACCAAGATGACCCTGATCCTGAGATCAGTGTTCATTTATCCTATCTGCTGTAACAGAATTTCACAGACCTTCGCCCACCCCCCACCCCCCCGCCCCAAAACTATTGCTGCAGACAACTGGACTAACAGTATTTATTTTGGTTTATTTTAACATTATTTATTTTTCATTAGAAGCTTATTGATGTCATTAGAAGCATGTCTATTACTCAGATTTATTTGTCTATGGTTTCTTGTCTCCTCACTAATCCCTTACTTAAACAATGAATTTATGTTCATTTTCCTCTAGTCTTCTAATGCCTCTGCTTATTTCTTGAGAAGCTATTAAAAACATCTCTATTAGTGAGCAGACAATCTCTTCTGTCACTACCTTCAGATTTTAGGGTGCATAACCCATATGGCTTTGGAGTTCAGCCTGTCTTTGGAAATATTAACTTATGCCAGACTTGTCCTAGTGTGATTCTTAGTGTTCTCAATTGACTTTTAGGGAAAACGTGCATTGCTGTTGATGTGTTGTGTGTTGATGTGGAGAGAGTGAGAAGCCAGCTCCCCCCCGCCATTGTGAAATGTGGAGTGCATGCTGAACTGCAAAATGATCTGGGGGAGGAGATGGCTATAATCCCTCTAGCCTCCAGAAAATACATTTTAATATATGGGAGAGTGACAGAGAAATTTTTGCTAAAAAATATATGTTTATCCTCCTCTATTTCTAAAGCAACCAAGGGAAATCTGATTCTTAATGAGGCCACCTAAGGAAAAAGTCCCGGTTCCATGAAGATTTGTTTAGGTCCCCAGCATCTTTGAGTAAGGAAGGTTAGGAGTTAAACACTGAAAATTCTCCCACAATGAAGGGGAAGAATGAGATACCTCAAGTTGATAGTCCTTCCCAGTGAAGGTTAAATATGCCAACCAACGGGAGAATAAAGAAGGGTTCCTCTGAATTTACTTAGAGGGATTCTCCTGTGTATTCCATGGGTGGCTTTTACATTATATTTAAGAAAATTTTATTTTCATTTGATAAAATGAATATTTTGTTTCAGGATTTGGAACTGGACTCAGGTTTTCTCTCAGCAGAATCCCCTAACAACTATGCAATGGATTCCAGTGCTTGTCCGGTTGCTTTCATTAAAGTTGTGCAAAAAAGACAAAAGTCTTGCCAATAACTTGGCAATTAGGATTCTCTTCTGAGAACTCCAGTTCTTTCTTAGAGTTTCCATTTCCTGGTTAAATGCTAAACATTAGACTAAGCAAAAGGCAAGGGCAACAGTCACTACCTTGTGGAGTACTGCAACAGAGCTTCCCAAATCCAATAAGCTGTATTTGGTATCCAGACAAATCACTATCATCAGGTTGTTTGGTTTTTTTCTCCTACAGTATTCAGTCCTTCTCTGGAATCAGGTGATAAACCATGAGAATGTCACAACAGAAACATATCTTGATGCTTTATGCAAAACTGAGAATGTAAAAACTACAAGTGCTGAGAAGGAGCTTGGACATGAGGAAAAATTTCTTTACTGAAAGAGTGGTTAAACATCGGAACAGGCTGCCCAGGGAAGTGCTTGAGTCACCATCCCTGGAAGTATTTAAAAGACGTGTGGATGCGTCACTTAGGGACATGGTTTAGTGGGCATGGTGGTGTTGGGTCGACTGTTGAACTCAATGATCTTAGAGGTCTTTTCCAACCTTAATGATTCTATGATTCTAGAGGGAAACAAGGAGTGAACAGCAGCTGTAGACAAAGCTACATCTAAGTCAAAGTTTCTTATGCTGATGAAGCTATGCACAAGAATTGGATTGTATCTTTGCTTTAAACCAATATGGGGTTTCTGGACTTACTCCTCAAATCTATATGAGAGGCAATGAGGACCCTGTTGAGAGAATAAGGTTATTCTGGAGATACCCCTTTTACTCAGAGACTTTCACTAGAATAGTAATGAAGAAGAAAGTGTAGGAAGAATGATAACTCACTTTCCTTCAGCAGAAATAAAAGATTTCTTGGGTAAAATGCCTCATCATACCCCTCCCAAAATCTATCTAAATAAATTATTACATTGCAAACAGTCACATCACAGCATTAAAAAAACCTTGAATCTATTTATGCCATGTTACTCATGTTTTCATACTTTGTCCAGAGGGAAAAAAGGAATTGAACTTTAAAAGGATTAACGTGCAGAATTATCTAAAATCATGCATTACATAAAAGCAAAATATTTCTGAAGCAACAAATATAATAAAATTTTGCTAAAATATATAAGCAAAAAGAAAAGCTAAATCTCATAATCACAGCACAGAACATAAAATGTAAACAAATACCAATTAAGATCAAACTGAACTGAGGAACCAAATGAAATGATTCAATATTCAAAGAAGCTGAGCATATTTTATCTGAAGGCTATCATCTCAATTACACCTTCTAAAACTTTTTGCTGAAACTGAGGAGCATTGATATGGCCAGTTATTCTATCTCAGCAGTTGAGTCCAACACATCCATTGGAGGCTAGTAACTGCTTAAACCAGTCTGGCTGAATTCGAAAAAGCACTGCCATCTATACCTTTAGGTTAAGTTCCAACCTTAGGGGCTGATTCTCTGCCAATAGAAATGCCATGACTCTGTATTATATACCACTTTGCCATCCTGATGAGAGGCTATCTAGAAAAACTTGAGCTTTTCCCTTTAGGGTAGAATCTCTTCTCCTGAAGAGAATGTCGGAAAAATTTTCCAACAATCTAAAGTACATTTAAAAAAGGGCTGTAGGGAGCAAGTTTTCTGTGCATTGTTTCAGTCACTACTTAGATCATTAATACTAGTTTACATAACTATTCTGTGTAGAGACCAGTGGAAATTATCTTCTAGAAACATGGACACATTCATAGCAAACTGTTTCTGGACACCATGATGATGAATACTCAATTATCCAAGATAATGATTAAGATCCATGATTAAATGATAATACTGTGTGAATTAAATTTGTGGAAACACATTTTCACATATATATAATAGCTTGGAATGCAATGTTAGTTTCAGAGCACATGAAAGCTAAGACATGAACCTTTTGTCTGTTATTTGAATTAAACCTTATGGAACTTGGTTCTGTTATGGCATTTGTCTTTTAAATAAATAGGACAACAACTTTTTTTCTGTACAGACTTCTAGCAATCTGATATATTCTATAATGCTTGCAGGTAAGTTTCATATCAGGCAGACTGTGTAAATGGAAGTTTTATACAGAACTCAGCCTAATTCAAGTTCCAAATAGGAAGTGAATAATATGGAGAGAAGGACTTGGGAAGAAAAAATATTTCAGTCTTTGTTTCCAAGAAGCTTGAGTTTTAAGAGAACAAAAAGACAAAAATGGAAGGATAAGTAGTACCTTTAAAATAAAATCGTTGGTATGGAATTGAGTCCTAAAGAAAATATTGGATAAAGAAGAAAATAAACTTTTGAATGAAACAGCAGACTGTCTTACAATGGCAGATTATACACACATCTAGCCTACTGACTTTTGGTTGGCAATTTAACAAAGCTGAAATGACAACTGTTGCCTGTCTACAAGGAGATAGGAGTGACAGTGTCCCAGGGCTTGGAGGAGAACCTCTTAAAGCAGATGGTCAGACCATCAGTGATGTTAAATTCTTACCTTTGTGCTTCCATTGTCTTAATTTGCCTACTGCTAGCCTCTATAATTGTAAATTCATAGAGCAAGGAAACTTTCCCCTCCTCAAATTATATCTCTTAATTTTGCATTCACTTGTTTGTTTGTTTTTGTTTGTTTAGCAGAATAAAGACTGTTTTAAATATCTTTTTCTTTTCAAATAGTACCTATATCAGACTGCTAGGTAATAGGTCCAGAAATCAAAGATCTTTTTGCAATGTACCTCATGCTCCCAAGAGCTTTCAAAAATAAATAATTAAATATTTCACTTATGTGTCACAGCATTTTCATTTAGGCTGTGCCAAGCTTAAGGAGACTACTCATTAATCTTGAATGGCCCATTTGTGAATTACCAAAAAGCAAGAATGATGGGTTACATCTTACTTAGGATACAAGGAATTATTTACTGTATTATTCTGGCTTTTCATATTTTTTAATGGATAGAAAAAAGCAAAAAGAGTACAGTTTCCAAATAAATCTTTTTCAATAAATACCTGTGATAGTCTATAATAAAAGGCTGGAAAGAGGAATAACACCAGTGAAGACACAACTTTCCCCACCAAAACTTTACAACAGAAGGAAAGTAAAGTAAATGTATCTTCACAAAAAAAAAAAGATTGTTTCTGCAAACCAAAGATTAGGAAAAGGTATGATAGAACACTGTTAATATAAGTAAAATAGAAAGTTGACGAAAAAGGAAACTCTTCTTTTTTGAACCTCCCAAATATTGACAGACTGAACAAAGCAAAAATTCTAGAATAACTACACAGGGAATCAGGTACTGTATTTAGTGAGCAGGCAGAAAAAGAGGCCAATATCAGATGACTAATTTCCTGTTAAAAAGTATGTCATCAATTCTAAATTTGCATCTGTGCATACAGAAGGAAAGTATTCTATAAAAAAAGTAAGGGTTTAATTAAGTATTTTTGCTCTATAGTGTACATACACCTTCTAATTTGAATAGTACATAAGAACAGCATCTTTGTTATTATTACTCAATACATTACATAATTCATTATTCAAAATGTAAAATTATTTGGGATGTCATGTATCACATGGTATTTCTGATTATGTCTGGTCAAATGCAGCAATGACAGACAGCTTTTCTTTCCAAAGTATTTCTGTCACGTTCATCTTCATCTACAACCACATCAGTCTGTAAACATTAAATTATTCACTCCCACATTATAAAACAACATTTGTGTGTCTTGTGGGGCTTTCAGGGGGCTCAACACATTGAAACAAAAACTTGCACTCTTACTTGTAAACTTGTAAATTTTAGAGAATGACATGTGGAGTTATAAAATACATTATTACAATACACAGGGTCAACACCAAATAAAATTATTTCATCAAAGAAATGAGGTCTTACTTCATATAACGTCCAGTAAGTTAGTTTTCCTATTACAGGTGTTCAGTTACCATCTACGTCCAGAAGAAAAGGTGTTTGTTTTCAGAGGAGGTGCATTCATCATGAAAGTTTGATTAACCACTGTAAATGGTGACTTCTTAATTCCTATTTCATATTCTACGTGCTTGTTCTCTACAGCAGTCAGGGATCAGGATTTCCAGAAGACAGACTATATGCTTCATTCCTACTTTGAGAGGAATTATTATACTGTCAAGCACTGCTTTCTGGGTTTTTTTCAGCACACTGAGAGAATGTGGCAATCAGACCTGCCAGAGACCAGAAGTCAGTAGCCTCATGAATTCACCTGCAAATACTAGTCCTCTGCAGCCTCTTAATCTTGTCTTGAATATGGCAATTCTGAGTTACAGAATCACAGAAATGTAGATTTAGAAAGAATTTCAAGGAATATCTAGTCTGATTATCTGCACCACGTCACAGTTTACCAGCATATTCCCAACAGGTACACAATCTACTTTTAAAAATCTCCAACAAGAGATTCTACAAGCTCCATACCTAGCCTGCTCCACAGTTTCTCTACCCTTATGTAGTTAGATAGTTTTTCCTAATAACAAGCCAAAATCTACTTTTCTGCAAATTGAGCCAATCTTTTCTCCTCTTTCTTTCAGTGACAATGCAGAACATACTGGAAAAACAGTCATCATTACTTCCCTCCATCTTCTCTTTTCCAGATTAAACGAACCCGTCTTTTAACTTCTTTCATTGTTTTACAGAAAAACTCCTGTTAATGAAGCCCAGAATAGAACCAGCATTTTTCCAGCATCTTCACACTGTTGTTCTATATTTAATTTATGGCCCCTTGGATAATAACGAGGACATCCTTTTTAGCTGCCTAACCAATTACTCCCCATTTTGAGTTCAACAGAGAAAGCATGTAAACAAATGCATCTTCAGATGTTCTTTCAGTCTGCCTGTTCTGTCAAAGTAATTTTAAACCTACTCTTACCTTCTTTTCCACAGTTATAATTGGATGGTACATCCTTAACTTGTTTAAGAGAATGTCAAAGTATGTCTGAAATACAATCCCTAACATTCTTTATTTTCCTTTTTAAAAAAATAAAAAGTTGTGTTTGCTATTCTCTTACCATCTCCTCTCTTCATCTTTCACAAGTCTGAAGCACAATCACTAAGAGTTTCAAGGATTACTTATCTACTTCTTTAAGTGCTCAGGAATAAATTACATCAGGGCTTGCCAACTTGAACATTTACCTTGGCTAAATATTCTTTAATATGCTTTGGCCTCAACTCACATCTGCTTCTTAAAAGTAATTATTTGGTCAAATTAATTTTCCTTGTGAAAAGAAAACATCATGTATTTCAGCTTCTTTCTTGTCCATATCAACATATGTCCATATCAGTACTGTATCAACATTTTAGGGGTTTTGTTTGTTTGTTTTTTAATTATTTAAATATACTTTGTAGTATCTTAATTTTGCCTTATGTTCTTGGCTAATTGAAATTCACTGGGTTTTTAGCCTGCTCATTTCATATCTATATGTTTGTGCTCCTCTACACTCATTTATGCCTACAAAAATTTTAGAGATTGACACACGTGATATGCAAAACCATGCTACAAACAGGAATCTGACTCCAAGTTTGAGTTATTATCCTTTGAAGTTCTTTGTCTTTCATTACCATGGCTGACAGATCCAGATGTGACAATATCACTTACCACATTCTAAATTAATTTCTAGATTAATTTGCATTTTGTGTATACATACACATACATACATATACTGTGTATACATACAGTGCTCTGCAAATACAACATCTTGAACTTAAGAAAAGGTTTTAACCAAGCTCCCCTACTAGTTACAAATCCTTTCAAAAATTATTTTTAAAGAATGGATCTTTTTTCTTTTTGACTTTGCACAGTTGATGTCTTTTTATACATTCTCTTGTTGCTCCAAACCAACATTTTCTTCTATACTTAGAAAAGTGTCTTCAGAATACTAGGAAAAATCTAAATGCTGGAATATGTTAGTCAAATATTTATCCCTAAACTGTGCTGCTATACATACTTTCAGATTACATATTTATGTGTTGTGCTAAACAACTTCTAAAGTACTGAACACTTCAGTTCATTCATTTCAAGCGAACTTGTTAGATTACTTGGCAGTTTTGAAAAGCTGGCCACTTATTTAGATGTCTGCATAAGTGAATGCTTTGGGCTGAATGCCTTGGGCTTGTTATTTTTGTAAACAGAATTATGAAAAGGAAATGAAGAGTTTCAGGAAAATTTGGTAAATGGAGGTTATTTCCTTAGTAGTTATTTTTATCAGGATTGCCACTCTTAGCAATGCTATCCTTATTATTTTGTGCCATTATATGCATTTAAATCATTCCCTTACATATGACTAAAACCGAATTCATCACAACAGATTCACTGTCCTGAATTTATCAGAAGAGTTTAACCAAGAGCTGCTTTTCAGTAGCCATAGACAATTTCTCTCTCCTTCACTCTCCATGCTGCTTTTCCCAGTAATTCCTTCAATTTCAAGGTATCTGCCTGGTTCTCATTGCACAGTGATGACTAGACCACAATCTACTCTACAGTACATGCACTCTTCTCACCAAACTGGGGATAAGAGATACAGCAAATCTTAAGAAATACCATTATACCAGGGCAGTATACATATTGGTACCTCAAAAATATTTTCAAAGGCTGACTTCTTTTTTCTCCCTCTTCAAGAAGTTTATAGCCCTAAAGAAGTTTTGACTTTTCCTTTTTTTGTCTTGTGTCACTGGCTCTTCAGACCTATCTACAAGGTGTAAAATATGATAAGTTCACAATTCGGGTGTTAAAGCTTTCTCACCTATGTTTAGCCTGGCTTATTAATGAAATGTGGCTTAATGTAATCACTCATTTTTCCCTTCTGTGTCAAAGTCAGGCTCTTCTTAACATGTTGAACTGCTGGACCAAAATCAGACAGATTTGACTGAGGATATGGAAATCTGCAGAATACCATGTTACTTCAGATTACTTGAAAACAGTTTTCTGTGTAAACAAGAGTGACCCTCCCAGAGCCCACACTGACGGAATGGCAACACTCAAGAGCTCAAACCTTAAATCTTAGATGTCAGAGACTTCAAACTGGAGCTCAACTTTCAGACACAAATCCACTTCTCTCAAGGCTTTTGTTGCACTTTTCTCAAAACTGGCTGTCACCAATTCTCTGAAACTTTTCCCTCTCCTCTTAGTACTGTATTTGCCACCTCTGACTTTTCTGCATTACCATATAAATGTGGGTTTTGTTTTGTATCAGAGTAATTTGGTCTTGAGAGCCTTTGTGATTCTCCTCCTTTTCTTCCTCTGAAAAGATATGCCTTTCTCTCAAAAACACCATAGCAATTTCCATTACCTCATGCTCAGTAAACATGTTTCATTCATCTGCTGCAATTACCCTGTACAAAATCAGGTTTTAATATAAAAGTTATTATCCCATCATTAATTAAAACCAACACCCTACAATACAATTAATGGAAAAAAATTCACTATCATATATTCTTTGTGCAGAACATTCAAAAAGTTTCAAGAATCTCACCACAACATTAAATCTACAGCTAGAAAGTATGTCCTCAGCCAAAAATGAGACTAAACAGAGCAGTTGCGTAAATAAAATTAGAAGATTCTTTGAAGAACTGAACTCTGAGTAGCCAAGAGTAGGTGTGAGTAGTCCTTTAGGAGAGGCAGCTCTAAACTCCATGAATAAAATTCCATTACAGGTAGGTTACAATAGAGCAAAGAGAGCAGACGACTTGGTGTTACACTCCAGAGGGGTGACTCCAGTTCTCCATCAAACCTTATCTGGGACCTGTTACTTGTTTCCTGGAAGGGAAAAGGTGTTTCTGCAAGGTTCACCTGTAACAACTTTCTTCGTGAAGTAGTGGATTGGCCTGGGGTGTTTAGTGGGCTGAAAGGCCTACAGACAGGCCTGTAATAACTTCCAACCAGAAGGAGGTTTTAGCTATCTAGTCATGCTCCCTGTCCAGCTTTCTAGGTGCAATCTAAGCAGGCCTTTTGCCTGTGGCCACAAGGCAAAACACCAGTTCTGAGGCTAAATAGCTTTGGTGCATCTGGATACTTTGTTTCAGAAGATCATTCCCTTTTATGCCGAGGGTGTACTCTTCCAGTGGTCATTTTCAGATGTTTTAGCTATGCCAGTCTTGCAAACCAAGGCACATAAGGTGAAAAAGGCATTGTATTTTTCTGACATTACTCTTGCCAAAGGCAAAATGCTTGGTGAGTGCTGCTGGGTTTTTACTCTTCACTACACCTAGCACTAGGAAATTCCCTTCCTCTGCACATTAGAGCACTGAAAGTTTTTCTTCTTTTTTTTTTTTTTTTTCTTCTCCCTCTACCTAGCTTTGCAAGAAGGGAAGTACCTCTACAGGTTAGTCCTTATGACTGGTGTTACATCAGTTTATATGTAGTCTGCCAGGAGGTTCTGCAACCTGAACAGGCATAATCAATGAAAGAGTAGGAATGTAGTATAAGAACCCTCGTAGAACTTGTGGGCCCTGAATTAAGTTCAGGTGAAATACAGCCATTTTTGGGGGGGAAACAGTGAGGTTTGCACCTTTCTGCTCCCAGAAAGATTCCTAAATAAAACAAAGGAATTCATAGTAAGAAGTATAACTCGCAATGTCTACATATTGTGAGACTGTGGAATAAGCAATCATGGAACAAGGAATCTGAAATTCATAATTGCATCCTGCTTTTATTCAGTTTTTATTAATAGTCTCTGTGTGTGACTATAAGGGTGCAGGATTAACATTGTAAAGAAATTCTGGTATCTTGATTTCTGCTGAGAAAGGCTTAGCAAGGCCATACTTGGAAGAATCTGGCCCACAGAAAATTTCTGAGATAAATTGAGGGTTTTAACAGGTCCTGTTCACCATCATGGTTACAGTAACACAGATATGCATTTACTTGATTCAGCTCCAGTTCTATGACTAAAAATCAGAAATTTAACTCCAAACTTTTCATCCTTTCAAGTGTTAGGCCCATTCAAGCAGCAGGTGATATCTCAATGTTATCAGATTAGGGTTCAGGGTGGGCAGTAAGCCTAACTTAAAAAGGAAGCCTTATAAACTGCCAGCAGGTCTATCCAGTGGCTTTAAAAAGCAGAAAATTTCAAACACTTGCACAGTATTTTGAAGCAATAAGTCCTTAGGAAAAAGTGGTAACAGTCTCTCTGAAATAATTGCAGGACATGGATTCAATAATATGAAACTTTTCTATCCACTCACTGCTTATTTAGACCCAAGAATGTAGCAGGGGAAGGAAAGAGATCATAGAATCATAGAATCATTAAGGTTGGAAAAGACCTCTAAGATCATCGAGTCCAACCGTCAACCCAACACCACCGTGCCCACTAAACCATGTCCCTAAGCGCCTCATCTACACATCTTTTAAGTACCTCCAGGGATGGGGACTCAACCACTTCCCTGGGCAGCCTGTTCCAATCTTTAACCACTCTTTCAGTAAAGAAATTTTTCCTCACGTCCAATCTAAATCTCCTCGGCACAACTTGAGGCCATTTCCTCTTGTCCTATCCCTAGTTACTTGGGAGAAGAGACCAATACCCACCTCACTACAGCCTCCTTTCAGGTAGTTGTAGAGAGCGATGAGGTCTCCCCTCAGCCTCCTTTTCTCCAGGCTAAACAACCCTAGCTCCCTCAGCCGCTCCTCATAAGACTTGTTCTCCAGACCCCTCACCAGCCTCGTTGCCCTTCTCTGGACACGTTCCAACATCTCAACATCCTTCTTGTAGTGAGGGGCCCAAAACTGAACACAGGATTCGAGGTGTGGCCTCACGAGTGCCGAGTACAGGGGCACGATCACTTCCCTGCTCCTGCTGGCCACACTATTTCTGATACAGGCCAGGATGCCATTGGCCTTCTTGGCCGCCTGGGCACACTGCCGGCTCATATTCAGCCGGCTGTTGACCAACACCCCCAGGTCCTTTTCTGCTGGGCAGCTTTCCAGCCACTCTTCCCCAAGCCTGTAGCGTTGCATGGGGTTGTTGTGGCCAAAGTGCAGGACGCAGCACTTGGCCTTGTTGAATCTCATACAGTTGGCCTGGGCCCATCGATCCAGCCTGTCCAGGTCCCTCTGCAGAGCCTTCCTACCCTCAATGGAAATGACTGAGAGAATGGAAGATGAGGTTTGTTTCAAGTGTTTTAACTCTCTGCTTTGAAAACAGGAAAATGTCTGATTGACTTCCATGTGAACAAGGCATTAGCAAGAGACATTCCTACTAAAATTCATGTTTCAGTTGCTTTTTGTACCTGGAAGCGTGGCACTGAGTGCCTTCTCACTTCTTTGGTAGTTTCCAAGTTTTACTTCCTTTTGCAGCTCCTGCTATTTTGACTGAAACCTTTGAGATTATTCAGTTTCTTCACTAGTAATTATCATAGCAATTTAGCT
Organism: Pygoscelis adeliae; assembly: GCF_000699105.1. NCBI lineage: Eukaryota > Metazoa > Chordata > Aves > Sphenisciformes > Spheniscidae > Pygoscelis > Pygoscelis adeliae. The sequence continues at coordinate 1,057,355 of NW_008823961.1, forward strand.
AGAAAATTTAGTGGAATTACCCTAGTGAGTAATGTTAACTCATGGGAGAAATAATTGCTCCTTAATATAATATATTAAGGTACTACTCACAAAGACAATGGGTTCTTAATAATAATCAGACACTTGATTTATTAATATTTTCAATGGAAATACTACATTGTAGAAAATACCATTAAAATATACAAGCAAAAGGAATTCAACCATCTTTAAATTACTATCTCATATCCTTAGTTAATGTTCAAAAATATGATACTGAAGTAGTTCCACTGTTTTATCCTAATTAATACCTGGGTATTCTCCAATTAGAAATCCAATAGGAATCAAATGATACAATTATCCCTTCTTTTTTCAACAGATATTGTGTGAAATATAACCATTTGAAAATTAAGCGTAATTTGGCCCAAGTACCAGAAAACGAGCAACATAAGGTGTGGAATGGTTCAGACTGTTGTATATACATGGGAAGTGACAAGAATTTAACAAAGTTTCACCCTGTATCTATATGAAAGTTAATTTAAGAATAAGATCCCAAATAAATTTGGAATAGATTCTGCTGAATGATGCCATGTGCCACTAGTGTTCCAAATACCAGCTGCCTTGTCAATTTAAATTGTACAGAAACAAGGCACTCCATATTTGAACATTTTTATTGATAGACCAATTCATCACCTATTACATCAGCATTATCAGAATAGTTCACTGAGAAGTAAAATTCTGATGTCCAGATTCATTTGAATCTAAGACTTCAACTGACATATTTAAGTTATGATGCTTATTATCATAACTTAAACTCCTTCTGTAGTCAGTAGGAAAAAAGAAACAAGCACTTTCAAAAGCAGCTTCATTCCTGAGATGGATGGCAGTGTCTTTCTTTCTGTTGATTGGAGAAGTTTACAGCAAGATTTCTAAAGATGCCTAATGTTAGACAGATGAATACAAGCCTTACTAAGTTAAAATCTTTGTTCTTCATTGGGGCCTCTTGCTGTATGTATTCTCTTGACCAAGCCATGATACACACAATAATTAATAATTACAACATATGAGGTATTATGAACATTTTGTTTGGGATAAAAAAAACCCTCAAGTGCGATGAAAATTTGGGAACTTTTCCTATTTTTGATTGTTAAATTGAAACCATATAAATTTTGAAGCGTTCCAGGTTAATATTCACACCACATAGTGATGTTAGTGTTCACATTCACAGACGAATGTGGGTTTTTTATCTGTCTAACATTAGGCATCTTTAGAAATCTTGCTGTAAACTGCTCTAGTCTACAGAAAGGAAGACACCACCATCCATCTCAGGAATGAAGTTATTTTTGAAAGTGCCTGTTTCCTTTTTCCTACTGACTATAGAAGGAGTTTAGGATAATAAGCATCATAGCTAAGGTATCTCAAAAAAAATCATGTTACAGTTTTTTCAATTCAACTGCTTTCTCTGAAATAAACACTTATGTAGAGAGGCTTACTAGTGTTGTTCCAAAATTCTAAGTAATCCTTCAGAATAAACTAGAACTACAGTTGAAAATATGAAGTAATTTTTCATTGACCTTCAAATTACACCTCCACTGAAATGTCCATTGAAATCAGTAGAACAGTCTATTTTTCACAGACACTGAAAAGCTTTCAAAAATTGTAATTTAAAGTCTTTCAAATCTTAAAGATATAAAAATATCTTTCTGAAGCTCTAGCAGTTCAATAATCTACTTAACTGAAAGGCTGTGTGTACACAATACTTCTGGTTATCCATTCCTCAGCTCAGGAAGTCACTTCATCCTCCAACTCTCAAATCAACCCAGTACTCACTTGAGTTCAACATCACGTGTTTATGCACTCTTTTGGCTTCCAGTTTACTTCCATCCATGAGTAGTCATTTCTGCTCCCTTAGGAGCTGTAGTAGTTTTTCCCTTTCTTCCCTCCACCTTGGGAAAGGATCAGCTGAGTCTGGTTTTCTCCTGTCTAGTTCCAAAGCTGTAGGGAAGCAGAGGAAAGGACTGAAAATAGCTGTCTTAGAATTTACATAAAGAAAAGGAGAAGGGAGAAAAAAGGGCTTCCTTTGAGAGCTTTGTGGAAGCTGCTGAAAGGAAGGGGAAGAAGGCCTAAGTGCTTTTTTCATGGCAAGCTCTAAATGGCAGCTCTTCTCCAGAAAGTGAGAAAGCAACCCCAGAGCTGACATTTAGGAGAGTCTGAAATGCCTCTAATTACTGGGAGAATGTCTCCTAGCCAGGAAGACCTCCAGGAACAGGTAATCTGGAGCATTACCTTAATTACATTTAGGAGCACCTCTTTCTTAAAGTCATGGAGAGAAAGACTGAGCTTTATATATTTTCCTTTGTATTCTTATCAAAATGTAAAACGGGTTTTTAAACAAATCTCTGTATCTGATTTATTTTCTTAATGCTGCTCTATTCCACAAGAGTTGTCTGTATTGGTTGTAGATAATGAGATCATCTGTACATTTTTATTATAGCAAGAAACATATCAAATGTAATTGTAGTCAATTACTGAGACAAAATTGAACTGCAGTAATACACTTTTTCACATTTTTAGGAAAAATAGACTACTTTTAGACAATTTAAAGTGTTCCTGTCAGCTTGGTGTGACAGTTGCAAAAAAGGATGAAACAATAGAATATTGCATCATGACAATATCCGCACAAATATAGAACAGAAGATAAGAGATTAGGTAGCATTTCTGCAGGAAAGGTGTAAGGGACGAGGCCCACATGGCTGTGCTGTAAGCACAGACAATGCCCCAGGGAAAGCTCCAGAAGCCAGCCACGGGGAGGGACCCGGTGTCACTCTCCTTGACTGACTAATGTCTCAACCAATCCTGGAGCTGGGGTAAAAGAAGACTCTAGAAACCTTGGGCTGGAGCCAAGAAATAGGGGCGCACGTGAGCCTCCGGGGGGACACTCTCCACACCGACACCCCCCGTTGGCAGGTCCAATGCTGGATCCAGGACTGGTGATTTCTTTCTCTCTCTCTACCTCTCTCCTGCTTCTCTCTTTCTCTTTCTCTCGCCTCCTCCTCCTTCTCCTTCTCTGCTTTTGATGTTGTTAAGCAATACAAGGCCTACCTCAACTCCTCACAAAGCCGCTTAGCTTGTATTATATATTAAGACATAGAGGGTTGATGCTTAGAGAAGAGTTCGTGCTATTAAAGTTGGAGGTTGTTTTTGGACCTTGAGTGTGATTTCACCTTAATCCACACCGAGGGGATTTGCGGATCTTAGTCACTCTCCCCTTCTCCTAGGTGGGACGTGACAAAAGGATTATGTGTAATTGTGCATAATCAGAAGTTAAACAGCAGTAAAACATACTACATTATTGCCCAAAACCCCTACATGGTTATATACAAATTAAAAGAGAGATGCAAAATTATCTGTTTGTGCAGAAGTGATGTGTTATCAGTGGAAATCCAGCATCCAAGTTTTGACAGTACACTTTTAAGAAAGATGGAGAGAGTTCAGAGGAAAGCAGCAAAAATTGTTAGTTTAAGAAAATTAGTACAAGGAAAGATGTATAAAATTGTGGCTGGGTAATTAACAGAGAATTAACCAGAATTAAATCTGGAAATTGACAGTGGAAGTGATAACATGCTGCTGCAAAAATGAAGCAATAATCTGTTTTTCATATCTGGTGTATAAGCAAAGATATAATGCCTTAATTCATGGCAAAGTAGATCAAGGAGATATATAAAGGCAGAGTGCCTAGCAGAAAATATGGTGAAGCACTGGAAGGGATTTCCTGGAGCAGGTGTGGAGTCTCCATTGGCAATATCTATGAAGATGTTGGGCAACAATTCCTTCTCCCAAAAAATTTAAAGTCACCAGCCAAACTAGCATAGGATATACAACACAAACAACAGAAACTTATTAGAACTCTATCACCAGAATCCATTTCACTGAGTGAGCTAAATTCCTGCCTTACCTACAGTCATGTAAACCAGAAGTAAATGTGGTACTTCGTGGAATTAGAGTGGTAATGTAATGCAAGTTAGATGAAAATCAGGACCAGTCTTCTTTTGGCAGTACAAATTGCAGTTCTATCTTCAAATTCTGTAACACTATCAGAATTCCAACATGAAAAGTCATCAAACATCAGCTATTAGTTTCCTTCGGGTCTTATGTGCACCTCCAAATACTCTCTCATACCTCTGCACCAGCTGTCTTGGAGCAATGCTATAATTCTCCAGCACCAGTCTTAAAGACTTAGTTTCAGTCCTTAGCCAACCAGTCACATGATTTCAAATTCCTCATGAGTGCAGACTCCTAAAAGGCAAATTTAAGTCTACTAATGATTTCTTTTCTCAATTATCATTGAAGCCTGGTAGAAGTAATGTGTAGACTACCAAAGATCTGTGGACCTTATTTTGAAAACCACTTATTTGAATCAAAGTAAAATAAATAACCTATTCACAACTGAAACTAGCAAACAAACAAGGATTATTACTTAAACATTAAATATATTCCTTTATTCCTGCTTTCTATTGGTAGTTTTTTGAATTATTTTTCTCCTTGCCATTAATTTGATTACTATGAAGAACTTATTTGATCTAAATCTCATCTTATATTTTATTTGATATTTAATTTTGATAAACAGCAGAAAAAATGGTAACCAATGTTACCACTTGAATATTTTTTGTAATTTAAATTAATTAAATCAATTATAATAAGCTTCAACCCTAGGATAAGCTAAGTAATTTGAAGTGTCATATTTACTATGATTTTTTAAAAAGTAATAATAGCATCTTATAGAATGCAGAATTTTGGATTTCTTTACACGTATTCACCTCCATTTTATTGCAATTTATAAACTAGCAACTCTATTTTGGTTTATGAAGGGAAAAAAAGTATAATGTTGACAAATGTCTGCCTTTTTTCTTTAAGTTCATAACTGACCTAGGCCAAGGGTCCTTCTAGGTGAGCTATACTCCATCTGACTGCAACGGTTGAAGGTACCAGTTCCCCAGGCTGCCTGTCTGAACCTCTGCTATGGATCACATCCAAGGTAAAAGAGCAGCAGAGGGGAATCTGTGACACACTTTAGCTGTACCCTTTCATATTCTGCTGCCTTCACACAAACTGCCAGGGAAATTGGGTGCTGAAGAGTGGTGTCTGACCTGGGGAAGAGTGAGGAGGAAGCTAACGTCAGCTCCTGCCAGCTCTGCGAGGAGAGCAGTAGAGTCTGGCAGTAGGGCCAGACAGCTGAGGTCATTCACATCTTCAACAAGCAGCTGTTTGCTTCAGGGCGCAGCGGTCACAGTCCTCAGATCCTACAGACACTCTGCCGGCAAGTGACACTCTATCAAGCTGCTGTTAACAGTTGCCTTCTATCATGTGTCCAAATATTAAGCCTGGTTTAGATAGAAATTATCTACACTGACGCCAACTAAACTGTAGGCAAACTTTAAACACAGTCAAGTCCTTAAACAATCTGCCTTAGAATATTAATTTTAATATACTTAAAGCAGACTGCATGGGGAAAACAAACCTGTTTGGTGGGGGACAAACATTGGCCACAAAGCAGAAAAGCTGAAAGAAATAGAAAAGCCTCTTTCTAGAAGTTGCCAAGTAGTTCTTTTTTCCTTGAAATCATTTTCCTGGAATTTTTTGTATAATATTTTCATTTTACTGATGAGTGGGAGGAATCAGAACAAAGCAAGAAAAGCAGGCAGCCTGTTTTTTAAATGACTGTTTATATTTGTCCTTCTTGGACTCCTTTCCCAAAACATACCACAAAGAACATTCCTTCTCTTCTCCCAGTCATGTCTCTTTCTTTTCCTCTCTTTCACTTTTTCTAGTGCCTTCCATAAGACTTGGATAGTATTTTGTGGAGGTGAGAATCATAAAGAGGAAGAAGGAACTCATCGGTAACAGCCAGAGAAGGACATAGAATCATAGAATAGTTTGGGTTGGAAGGGACTTTTAAAGGTCATCTGGTCCAACCCCCCTGCCGTGGGCAGGGACATCTTCAAACTAGATCACGACAAACTTGGCTTTAATTTCTACTTTTGCCACAGACTTTCTCTGACACATTTGTTGAGCCATTTAATTTCTCTTCCATGGCTTCCCATCTGTGAAATGTGGATACCTTTCACAGAGAGGTTCTGCTGAACAAAGCTACTTTCTGCTATGTATGGCTAACGACAATCACAATAACATCCAATCCAGAAGAAATTTCCTCCTTTTTTTCCTTTTTAAAATCCACACACCCCTCTGCTTTTGGAGATATGCACTTGCATTGACCTTCATAAAAGAAGTATTACAGAAAGATATACTCTTCCCGTCAAATGTTTGAGTACAATTGCCACTGCCTATCACCACTTGGAACCACACTGGGTTCCCTTGTTTCATATAGGCCCTACTGTATTTACAGATTTGCTAGGCCAAAATTTTATCACTGAATAGGATGTATTTAGTGATTCTTTCAACAAAAAAGTGATGATGTACACCCCACAGATACAGCCAAATGCTTGATGGGCAAGAACTACATGTGGCCTTCCTAGCAATATGTAAGAATGAATGTTCCAGCCCTCTTTATCAAACACAGCATGGGGTAAGGAAGCTTAAAGTCCAGGAATGACTCCAGATATAAAGAAACCTGACAGCCAGGAAGACCATAAGGTCATTTGCTTGTTTAGAAAGGAGTCTAGGAGACTGGCAGGGATAGAGTAAAGTTAAATTTTAACAGTAACTTAACGTAAAACTCCAGAATCAAAACACAACTTGGGCATGCATTAGGAAATGTGTTAGACTGGATTATGTAGCACCTAAAGATATCAAAACCAAGGTTAAACCCAAACAGAGAATTTGAATTCACCATTCACATTTGAATCCACCATCCCCGTTGAATAGGCTGTGAAAGTGGGATGTGGGAAGCCAGGATGAAAAGCAACTGGTACTTTTTCCCAGCTGTGCTGTAGGGCTTATTTAGATATAACATCATAGTTGCTTCTCAAACTCTTTTGCAATTAGTTATTGGGTTCCTATAGCAAATATGGCAAATGTGTTCTCTAGCTACAAATTGAAATATTTGTTGGAAATTTTTCAAATTCAGTCATACTCGTAAATGGACAAATGTCTATTATGGTTGTCGTCAAGTGCTTTCTGTTTCTCTAATTGTCATCAAACATTGGTTTATACAAATTACTGTGAAAGAAGTGTTGGCAATATTATCAAATGCAGTTTTTTTGTGTGAATGAAAGATTGTCATGTTACATTCAGGAATCACTCATTGGTGATAACGGGCATCATATTAGATATTTCTTTCCCATCAAATGTAATTTCAGAAAAATGGATTAAAATGTCAGTGTATTTGTCTGTGAGAAAGACATGGTACTCAGTTCATACAGTCAGAATTTTATTGTTTTCACCTATTTTACACATACAAATCAATAAACTTGAAATCACCAGGAACCACCTTTTTCTATCAAGTTTCTATCAAGAGATTTTGGGAATTCTACTCTCTGAAATAATGTTGACTGTTATATTATCTAATAATTAACTTTCTTTTTGCTAATATTAATTCCAAAATGAAATGTGGCTTCTACAGTGTTCTCATGTTGTTAACTCCTAGGTTTTTAACCAGTACAAGCACAAATAGCTTTCTGCCCAGCCAGTCTTTCCTTCTTGTGTCTTTGTAAATTTGAATTATCCTAGATATATAGTATTATTTTTAATTTTATTTACTTCTATTAACTAATTTAAAATTATTTCTAATTAGTCAGCAATGCATTTAATATCTGTCATGTGTGTCACTCGTTTGAAATCTCCTCTCCTAGCATAACAATATCTATACATTCTGAAAAATAGCCTTCAGTCCATCATTCAAACTGTTAACAAAAATATTGAACGGAGTTGGGTTCAGGACAGAACCTTGCCCATTAAAATGACCTGCCCATTTGATAACGAAGTGTTGACAAGTACTCTTTTAGAGAAAGAGAAAGAGTGATAGAGTAGCGTACGCTTATTTTATTGCAATTACACATAGATTATACTTCCCTAGTTTGCTTATGGCATGCATTTTCAAACCAAATGAGCAGGTAGGTCATTGAAGAATCCAGCTTTCAATATTGAACCACTATTCCAACTTGATGATGCAGTAAGCCACCATATAACCTAGCATTTTCTACCCATACACCATTATGCCCTGCCAGCATCTCTCATTCTCTCATACTTCCCTACTCAACATCATCTTCTGCCTCCTGGATCCTCACTATAACATTTAGGCCACTATCCATAGCAATAGTGATTACTGTAGGTGGAGGTAGGAGCCTTCTGCATAGCTGCTGACTATCATTGACAATTTCATCAAGAAGTATGCGCTATAGTTGGGCAGCACACGTGTCCCAGATGCAGCTGACTGCTTAACACATGCTTATCTTCTGGACAAGGAATCTGAACTTTGCAGTTAGCTCACTGTGTATCCCTATTACTTATTAAGTTAGGCACACTCTACATTGCAGCAGCTGTAGAGATCACACAGCATATGGTACCTCTTAGCCACTGCTGGGCAGAAGTAGTGCAGTCTTTGGCCCAGTTTTGGTAGGTCTGATGTATTAGAATGGGTAGGTAAAAGCTCAGTGTATTATTAAAGTTGCAGTATGTCACATCTATATATCTTTCACTCACAAAGCTAGTTAATCTGTAAAATAATTGAAATATAAATTGATTTGACCTGACTTGCTCTTTACAATCTTAGGTATGTTTCATAATTTCTTTTGGATAATTTTAAGTTGCTCATTTAATGGTTTGCTCTAGTATCTTTTATCAAAGTGAGTCTGCCTGAGTTATTATTCCCTAGTTTCTTTCAATTCTTTCTCACTTTTTAAAAATGAATACTATATTTGCTTTTACCAGTTATCTGTGACCACATTAATCCTCTGTTAGCCCACAAAGGTATTTACAAAGGTTTCCAAATTACATTGACTTGTTTAAGCATGCTCCAGAGGTTTAGTCTGGGAAGTGTTAGAGGTCTATATATACGTATCTTTCTAATGTGCAAAGACAAAACAAAAAAACCAAGAAAACAAAGCAATGGACCACATCTACCTTCTGTACATCATCCATTATTTTCTTTCCTATTGAGTAATGGGTCTCTATATATGTTTTGTCTACTAGTGAAGTTACAGAACCTTTGTTTGTTGCCTTTTCTGGCCCTTTCTAATGAAATTCATTGTATTTTCTCTTTCTCATTTTGATTGTGCTATTTACTCCATGCTCATCACTAGCCAGTTTTTTAAGAATAATTCACTTTTTGAGGTCCATAATAAAAGCTTTCCAACAGTATACTTCATATCCTTTCTCGGCATTAGAATAGCTTGCCATTATGATTTTCCAGTGATTGACGGTGTTGGGAGAGCAGTGAGGAGTAGCTGCAGTGGGGATGTTGGGGTGCAGCGGGGACAGAATCACAGAATAGTTGAGGTTGGAAGGGACCTCTGGAGGTCATTGCATCCAACCTCCTTGCTCAAGCAGGACCACCTGAAACAAATTTCGCAGGACCATGTCCAGATGACTTGTCAACATCTCCAAGAATATTTATCCTCACTGGGCAACCTGTGCCAGTGCTTGGTCACTCTTACAGAAGAAAACCTGTTTCCCTATGTTCAGAGGGAACCTCCTGTACTTCAGTTTGTGCCCATTCCCTCTGGTCCTATCACTGGGCATCACTAAACAATAGCACAGCCAGTGGGATCAGTGAGGTGAACAGGAGCTATTGGCCAGGTCTAACTGAAAGGATAGGTTTTAAGGAAATATCATGGTGATAAGGCACATCCTAGGCCAAGCAAGTAAGTCAACCCATAGATCAGGCTTAAGATCAGGTACAGTGATGACCAGGCAGGTCCATAGTGACAAGACAGGACTAAGGTCAAACCAGGACCCCCACCCACTGGTTGAGATCCAGATCAAGAGGCACCATATCTAAACAGGGGCATCTTTGGGCTGGAGACTAGTAGTCGTAGTCTCAGTCCTGGTCCCAGCCTCCAAACATAACCCAAACCGGGACTGAAGGCCTCAGGCTGAGCTTAAATACTGCTCCTGGGCCCATGGGTGTGGATGGAGGTCCAAGGTGAGTCTGATCAGGGCCATTAAGGCTTATTAGTGTGCTTAGAGGCCTGACAGATGCCACTCATCATCCCCCTAACCCTTATATTATCCTCTCCAGTTGTTTGCTGTATTGATCCTGCTTTTCTGAGGTTGCTCTTGTTCCTTCCTTAACTAGGGTAGCAAAGTTGTTGGTGTTTTCATTATATTGATAATTACTAACCAAATTACTTTCCATCATAAACTTTTTCTAACCTTTCACTGTCATAAACACCTGAAAAAAAACCCTGTCAAAATTCAGAAATGTTGCAGTTTCCCAGATAACTACCTGCTGACCATCAGATGAACCCAGAAGACCCTCACCTACCATCCAGTCAGTGGTTACAGATTACTGTGCACAGATCCACAGCTGTTTGTCACATGAAGATCTCATTAACATGTATTAAGATCAATCATGTGCACCATATAAAGACTATTACATGGTAAGGGAAGTTATAGGTGCCCGCTGCCCCAGCAGCTGGGGAGTCTGTACATTCCTTCTGCCTGAATGCTGGAGCCTAGCCTAGAGACCTGGAGGTCTCTTCCCCAATCTGATGGATGTGCCTGCTGCTTTCCCACCTGCAGGAAAACTGAGCGTGTGTCCTGGAGACACACACAGGACACTGACATGGCTGGTCACACAGACTGCCTCAGACAAAGCATTGCCTTCAACAGCATCTACATTGAGGACCCACTTAAAAAAAAGCACAGACATCCACATACCTTTCCTCCTCTTTGGCTGGTAGAGACAGAAGGTCACTAGTGCAGGCACACACACAGCACCCTCTAGGTTCACAAGCGCACACACATTTGCAGATCCCTGAAGTGTTGGCATGGTCCCCCTATATGCCCAGCGCCCCTGCCTAGATCCTGGCCCTCTTACCTGCCCCACAGGTCGCCTACTCATGACTGGTTCAGCTTGGTGATCACTAGCAAATACGCAGCACTCACACACTTGTCCCATAGGCATCCCATGCTTACAGGTCCCCCCAGATACCAGCACAGCCCCTCAGCCCACCCAATACTCCAGCCTGGACCCAGGGCCTCCTACTCACCGCTCACCCAGCTTGAAGTTTGCCAGCAAACATACCTTCGTACCCCGTGCTCACCTGGTTTGGGGAAGATACAGACACTTGTTCCACCCCCAGCAGCCAGCACCAGGTACTTGGGCCATGACCCATGGTCCCACTCTAGCTGCCAGCACCGAGCCTTGCATTTGCCTCACTCACCCCAGTCCCCTCGGTAGCTGGTTTTCAGGACACACACCAT
>NW_008823961.1:1068733-1085232 GCF_000699105.1 Pygoscelis adeliae
ACCTGCTCCAATAGCTGATGCTGAGCCCCCACTCACTCCAGTAGCTCATACCACAGCCCTGGGGCACCTACACCCCAGTCTGACTGTAGTAGCTGGCACCAATCCCACTCATGTTTTTTCCCCATGTAGCTGGCACTTAGGGCACAAAGCCTGTAGGAACCACAAGGACAATCCAGAGAGTGATGGCCCCTCTAACTGCTGATGCTGAGACCCCCGGCATTAGTTGCTGGCATCAAAGGCCTGGGGGTGCTCACATCCCTGGTCTGACTCGAGTCAGACCCACATCCATTTATGCCTCTTGCCATTTTCTGGCACAGAAAATTACACAGATTACACAGAAAGATAGTCAAGAAATAATTTAATAAGGAGATAGGACAGACTGTGGTGATCACCTTCAGGACTTGGACAAAAAGTGTACAAACCAGCCACTTTTTACATGCATTCAGCCCCTTTTATACCCCTTTATGTCTATCACAGAATGGTTGAGGCTGGAAGGGACCTCTGGAGGCCATCTTGTCCAAACCTCCTGCTCAAGCAGGGACACCTAGAGTCGGTTGCCCAGGACCATGTCCAGACAGCTTTTGAAAAGGGAGAGCTAAGAGCCATCCTGGCATTTTCCACATAAAAAATACTTTCCTTCCACTCATCTTTCTCCAAATAAACCCAATAGTAATCAAGCAGACCCTCCTCTCCTTCTGTCAATGAACTCATGTTGTTACCTTCTTAACTGTCTTAGTTTCTCCAGCCATCAGTTATGTGGTGTGATGGACAATTCAAAATTTCTGCACACCTCAGTTTGCTCTTTTTCCTGAGGTATTGCACTTGCAGTCACAGAAAGACAAAAGGCAGAGGGGAAGATTCAGAGCATGCATCCATTAAATATTGTATTGTAGTAAACTAGTATATACATTAACAAGACTACTAAAATTTCTGCATGAATATTTATCAAATACAGTAATATATGTATTTTATGAGGCTGTTCTAATTACAGCCTTTGTCTTTCCATGTTATTACTATCACAAGTATTTTGTAAATTTTCTTATACATGTGAAATAATTTGAGATCTTTCATGATGAGAGGCACTATTTAGGTTGCTTTTATTATTTACTTACTACTTGCTACTTACTACTCATATCTTCTTGCAGTCCACCAGTCAGCAATGTGACAGTTTTACTACTTCCATAGGACAGTCAGAAAATGCCACTGTGTCCTTACCCCTACCCTTCCAAATGCAGATTAAGAAAATTACAGGGAAGGAACTGTGACAGCATGACCCTAGGTTGTAGTTCCTCCCACTATTGTGCAGTTTATTTACCTTGCATTAGATAAAGTAACTCTAATACATATTAGCCAGTCTTATATCAAAACTATAGGAAAACTTTGCTCCCTCCACAGAAATTAAGAAAATCACTTCTTGCTGATTTTCATGTGATCAAGAGTTTATCCCGGAAATATTAAAAAGATATTTAGACTAAGCAATATGTCTTGGACAACATATCTGAAGAAGGATAAGTGTTTGGAACAGAATTTCTTAATTTAGAAAAGCTTATATCAGTCTTAAATTATTGCTAATCTCTGCATTCTTAGCATTGTGTAGCATGTTAAGACTGCTGACTGTTGGGAAAGTTGGGGAAACATGAATACTTTATGTTTCTTACCTTTAATCTTCTCACCCTAACGCAAGACTGAAAAATAAAAACCCTCAAATTTAAGGCAAAAAACATGCACTGCAAGAAGATGTGAATAGAAAACATGCTAAGTATAGGTCCTGAAATCCCTCAAGCTGTAACATTTTCAAGCTTCACACAGCTCTAATGATCAGTAACTAGCAAAGCAGAAATCATATTTGCCTCCAGAAAACAAAGATTTAAAATAGGTTCAGAACAGGAACTGACAGAAGCCTGTCTCAGATTTTACTTGTCTAAATGTGATTATCCATAAACATAGCTAGTTTGAATTCCCTGGCTTAATCCACTTCTGGGTGGAGTCAAGTATACGGCTATGATAGATTTGTTAAGCCTTCAACACTCACAATCTCTCAGTTCGTAGATGCAATAGCCTGAAGCCATGTCTGGAGAGAAGGTTTAATCCTTTGATTTAATGTAGTATCAAGTCAGGAGGAGTCAACAGTCCTCCCATCATGTTTGATTCAAGTTTATATATGCAACTTGTATAAATATATATATTTCACTGAACAACTTTCATTGTATTTTAGGGTATTACCTACACGGGATAATTTTAAATAAAAGAGCAAGTATGTGGGTGGTTCCCATTATTCCAAAGGTGATAAAAGCCAGAAAAGAAATGCATTAATGTGAAGTGCATGCCACACTATTTAGTACTTTGGTGTCTCTTGTCCACTACACAATCACTTTATCAATCTATTAACAGATCTGTCTATTGTAGTTCATTCTCTCTATAACTCTATTTGCAGTAGTGTAGGTCCACTGATCCAAATCCAATTAGACTGAAGTGTATTAATTATTTACTGGTTTGTGTGGGACAATTTTTCTTAATTTGTCAGTGAGGCAACTTGGAAATAAATGTACAGTAGTAAATTACAAAGATTAGTGAGCTTATGAATAAAAAAAGCATAATTTGAAACCTTATTCTAATAATAATTTTCCAAAGATATGAACTAAACATTGCTGCTTGGTTTCCTTCTGCTTGAAAACACCTACAGACTGTTGAGGACATTCACCTTCAAGAATCCCAATGTAATCTATAAATAACCATTGTAACTCAGCATGATGTTTTAAGCATAGAAAGCATTAAATTGTTCTGCACATAGTGCAGATTAGAAGTAAAATGAGCTGGTCAATGTGAAGGTGGGGCACTGTTACATGGATAGGAAAAATGTAGCTTTACGAATTACAAGAACAAAAAGACTAGGCTAAACCTCAATATCATCCCAGCTACTGGATTTTCATGAACAAGAACATCTCCAAAACTCCTTCAAATTCAGATCTCAAAATTATTTTTAAACCTCTAGAACGTAATGAGTCACGTAATGGGCTGGATCATCAGCTCCTGTAAATTGGCAAAGCTTTGTTGGACACAAAGTTTCTAAGCACAAGTCACATTACAAACTGGATAAGAATCACAACTAATACTTCTGGGGGAAAAAATAAATTTGCACATACAATTATACATGGCTTAATGTTCCAAAACCTGTTTATATATCCCCTCCACATTTGCTACATGGCATTTCAATGGATAGTTGGTAGCTATGGAAAGCATTGAGAAATTGTCAGTGTGAGCATAAAATTTTTTAAAATGCATTGAATATGCATTTGAAGTCAAGTAGTTAATTTACCATACTACTGAGAACAGTGATCGTGTGACATACAGGTTGTTTTATATATACAGTGTTCTGTGATTTGCAGGAAAAAGTATAAGCCAAACAGCAAAATCTGGTTTGCAGTGCGATCAAAAAATAGTTGTTAGGTGTGTCTAAAAAATATTTATCTGTTATAGGAGATACACATCTAAAACAAGTAAATGTTGCATAATAGCCAAGATTTCTATTATGCTGGGGCACTGATTCAGCATTCAATCAGGGGAATCCAACTAGGTTTCAACAGGTCTGTACAAGGTTAATAAATTAGCCTGTTTCAACACTGGAAGATGAAAGTGTGTAGGCTACAGGAACACTACCATAGAAATAGTCTCTCTTGTAGAATTGGTTCTCAAGAATAATTCCCACAGAGTATAATTCCTACAGGCCCTCACTGTGAGGTAGTATCAGAGTGTGGTTTTGTGTGACCAAGGGCTCCAGGACTGACCCTTTCTTCTGCATGCACTGTAGTAGTAATTGTAATACTAGTTTTCGTCCTACCCTTTGTTATCTGTACAATTTCTTAGTGTCAACTTTAGTGCCAGCTCTTAATGGCTAGTGTCCAAATGTGCTGCAGGCCTCTTCACAACTGATCCCAGTTGACTCTATCAGTGAAACTTGGAGAAAGTAGTTGGATTAACCATGCTAACAAATTAGCAACTACCCAACAAGATAAAGATGTCATATAAAAGACATCTGAACAAATATGAGATAGTGACACACTTAGTTTACCTTTAAAAACAACTTAATTCTGTGTTCAACTTGTAGCTGTTTTTAATTGAGATATAAAAGGAGATCTGATGACTAGGCACAGCAGTTACCTCCTATACAAGGACTACATCTGGTTACTCATGCTTATGACAAACACAGACTTCAACTCAATAAATGGCCCCTCTGAAATTGATGGGACCACACAATGCATAGGTAAGCATGAGCAAGGGTATTCATCTAGCCCTAGCAAAACAAAAAAGGCAACTATTTCATTTCAATGAGTCAAGTCTAGCTGCACTCAGAAATCAAAATTTCCACTGACACAAATGGAATTTTCCTTGAGTAAAGAGGCAGGATCTGGTTAGACCAAAAATTAGTTTAGACCCCAGAGGGAACAAACTGGAACCTTTCATCTCAATGTCAGAGATTGTTCATCCTAAACATTTAAGGATTTTCCAGGATTTGTAAATTCTTCATGAATAATGTGGGCCACCCAAATGCTTATGAACAATGAATGGCAAAAGTAACTTGTAAAAGTATCCAAACTAGAATGCTAATTTGGAAAAATATCAGTAACTATTTTTTAAGATTAATTCACCATCTCTGCTAGAAAAGCCAAGGGATGCCTTTAATGAAGATGCCAACCTCACAAACACTTAACATGTACTCGGTTTTACACATGCACATTTGTCGTGGTTTAACCCCAGCCAGCAACTAAGCACCACACAGCCGCTCCCTCACTCCCCCAGAGTGGGATGGGGGAGAGAATTGGAAGGGTAAAAGTGAGAAAACTCGTAGGTTGAGATAAAGACAGTTTAATAGGTAAAGCAAAAGCTGCGCACGCAAGCAAAGCAAAACAAGGAATTCATTCACCACTTCCCATGGGCAGGCAGGTGTTCAGCCATCTCCAGGAAAGCAGGGCTCCATCACGCGTAACGGTTACTTGGGAAGACAAACGCCATCACTCCAAACGTCTCCCCCCTTCCTTCTTCTTCCCCCAGCTTTATATACTGAGCATGACATCACATGGTATGGAATATCCCTTTGGCCAGTTTGGGTCAGCTGTCCCGGCTGTGCCCCCTCCCAGCTTCTTGTGCACCTCCAGTCTTCTCAGTCGGTAGAGCATGGGAAGCTGGAAAGTCCTTGACTAGTGTAAGCGCTACTTAGCAACAACTAAAACATCAGTGCCTTATCAACGTTGTTCTCACCCTAAATCCAAAACACAGCATTGTACCAGCTACTAGGAAGGAAATTAACTCTATCCCTGCCAAAACCAGGACAACATTATTATCTTCCTTCAAGTCCATAAGTTAGATCCTATTCCCAGTATTCAATTGTCATTCAGTGAAGCCATAATTTTAAAAGAAATAATTTTACAGAATCAGTCTTAGGTTGTTCTTTTTCCTTTTTCATGTACTTCCAGAACTGACATCATATTGAGCAACAACAAAAACATTTATACTTACAAATTGGACTACAAAACCTTTGATTTTGCATTAAAATGATGGAAGGTTTTTCTCATCCTTAGTTTTAAAGGTCTCATATTAAAGACATAGCATACTGGGTGAGACTCATTTAAATTTTTTTGAGTGAACTACATTAAAGACTGAGTCAGCCCTGAAGGGGTTTAAATATGTGGTTCCAAAAAGACTGTGTATTTAAAAACTGGTGTTCAAACAATGCACAAAAGTAGACCACCATGTAGGATAGTTGGAGGCAACGTATGGTTAATTATATTTTCTATAATATTGGTACAAATATACATACTAGTGAAACACATAAATAAGAGTTATATAGAAACAGACATTGGTAAGGGACTGTTTATAATTGGCATTATGGTCAGTGAAAATGAGATTCTTCTCCACTCCAGATCTAAAATAATTGAAATACAGAATATAAGTATTTTTTTAGTGGTTTTGAGAGAGAAGAGTAGACACAATTATTTTGCAATGTTAATTTTATGACATTTCTTAGCAATTTGCAATACCGAAAGAAAAATCTAGGATTATTGAAGTGAATTGTCTCCTTCTCCCCTCTTGCCAAGTTGAAGATCTGTTCTTATGCCATCTGTCATCCAGCACGTCTGTTCTAAGAAAGTTGCTTGCCCACCAAGACCAGACCAACAAGACTAAAAATCTGTACTCTTCTAGGTAGCTCACTAATAAAGTACTGCAACATCATGACAAGCATTTGAAATAGCAACGGCTGAACTTAATAGCTGACCTATGAAGCAGTTCTTCAATATTCTTGTTAAGTATCATGTTGACTGTGAAAAAGAAGTCCAGCTTTGGAAGCACACTACCAGGAAGACGTGCATCCAATGGAGAGAAATGAGAAAAGTGCTACTAGAAAAAAACAGAAGACATAAAGTGGGAAGCATGACCTGCAAGGAAACATTGAATAAAAGAAGTGTAAAATGTTAAGTTGCAAAAAATTAAAAAGATGCAGATTAGCCATTAGAAGAGATGTTTTGACAGTTAAGGAGTAGTTTTGTGAAGTTAAAGGATAGGAATATATTGCCTGAAATGGCTGTGGTGCCTCTGTTATTGAAGATCTTTAACAATAGACAAAGCAAACTCCTGTCAAGGGTAACATACATACAGGTGATCTGCCTCTTGACAAGGAAGTGACTAAATAATCTCTTACAGTGCAGTAGAGTCCTAATTATTTGTACTTTATTAAGTTTGCAGAAGCCTTTTATTTCACTCTGCATATTTCGCAAAACCTTCCTTTTGCCTGCAATTTTCCTCCAGCTCTAGTTCTAAAGATTGCCCTCAGTGACTATTTTGTTTTGTTTTGTTTTGTTTTCCCCACATTAAGAAAGTAGTAATTAATAAAAAGTATTTAAAGATTCATTCCTGCATCTGAAATATTTTTTTCTCAGGGTGGACTACACTTTTCATTTGACCAAAACTGGTGTTTGTAATTAGTTTTTCATTTTATTGAAAAAAAGCACTAAGTTATTTTTTTTCAGGCTGACCAAAAATAGTTTGCTTTGCTTTTTTAATTATTAGGTAAAAAACAATAATTTTAAATTCCATTAAGCCATCAGAAAAAACAACTTCTGTCATCCTTAAATGCAAGGTCTTGAGTGCATAATTTATGCAGTGTTTCCTTAGAACTGAATATCTGCCGTTCACCTTAACAAGCTGAACATGAGCCGGCAGTGTGCCCAGGCGGCCAAGAAGGCCAATGGCATCCTGGCCTGTATCAGAAATAGTGTGGCCAGCAGGAGCAGGGAAGTGATCGTGCCCCTGTACTCGGCACTCGTGAGGCCACACCTCGAATCCTGTGTTCAGTTTTGGGCCCCTCACTACAAGAAGGACGTTGAGGTGCTGGAGCATGTCCAGAGAAGGGCAATGAGGCTGGTGAGGGGTCTGGAGAACAAGTCTTATGAGGAGCGGCTGAGGGAACTGGGGTTGTTTAGCCTGGAGAAAAGGAGGCTGAGGGGAGACCTCATCGCTCTCTACAACTACCTGAAAGGAGGCTGTAGCGAGGTGGGTGTCGGTCTCTTCTCCCAAGTAACTAGCGATAGGACGAGAGGAAATGGCCTCAAGCTGCACCAGGGGAGGTTTAGATTGGATGTAAGGAAAAATTTCTTTACTGAAAGAGTAGTTAAACATTGGAACAGGCTGCCCAGGGAAGTGGTTGAGTCACCATCCCTGGAGGTATTTAAAAGACGTGTAGATGAGGCGCTTAGGGACATGGTTTAGTGGGCATGGTGGTGTTGGGTTGACGGTTGGACTCGATGATCTTAGAGGTCTTTTCCAACCTTAATGATTCTATGATTCTAAGTAAGATTATACGAAGCATATTTACTTTACCGAAATGAATCTCAGTGGATTAGCATAAGCTTCAGAAAAATTTGAGTTCCTTGTCCTAAAATTAAAAACTGTAACAAGGACTTTTTACCATACTGAAGTACACCTTGCTTTACAATATTTTAGAAACATTTGAAAATTTAAAAAAAAGTGCTAAACTGCACAGAGGCAGTTGTTAATCTTATAAAATATAATACATGTGTAGAGTATGCCTATTATTATTAGATTTACAAAGTGTTACTTTAACTTGAGTAGAGTGTTTTGATTTCTCTTTTGGTAAATCTAATATTCATTTTGGTATTCCCTTTTTAAGAAAGGAAACTCAAACTACCTTTGCCTCTGATGTTAAACAGAAAATGCAACTCCTCTTCTTCACTTTAGAGACCTTATTTAGAGACCTTATTTACAGCAAGTGTTTGATCCTAATGGTAGGTGAACACTATCATGATGTTAGTTTTACACTTTTTCCTATTATTAAATATTTTTTCAATTTATTTTTAATTTTCTTGGAAATTGAACATATAAATATATTTAATATGACAGAGGCATCTCAATATGAATAATAAATTCAGTGGTGCATGAGTCCTATTTGTCAATGCTCAGGCTGTCAATTACTCTCAGTCAAAACTTCATTTGAATCTAATCTATATTCATTAGCTAGTTTTGACATCTGACTCATTTGTCACTCTAAAACAGCAGAACCTATTATCCATATGTATCTCAGTTCACTGTTGTATTTTGTTTTGAAAAAGCCTGCCTAATTTTTCAGTATTTTAGAAGTATTGATATTATTATGGACTTTAAATTAGTGTGACTGTGTAGAGATTGTTTAGAAATGGAAATGAAGATGAACATCCTTTCCTACAAGAGCATCTGTGATTAAGAGTATACCAACATAGCATTATCTGTGGTTAGTACTGAAAAGAAGTCTGTGACTTCAGTTCACATATTCTGGTTTCAAACACAAGAAGAAACTAACACAGTTGCATACAAATCAACGTCAGTCTAATTCAGTTCTTCAGGTTGTTTGCCTTTGCTATAATCCCAGTCTTACCTGAGGTTTCTGAAGTTCACTAAATATCATTGTGAATCTAGCCAAAAGCTTTCCATTTGTACTTCAGTTTGGCAGCAAAACCCAAAAGAGGGCAGTATAATGCTATTACAGTATTATAGCCTCCAAGTGGGTGAGTGTCACTCAACTAACTCTTTTAAAGGTCTGTCTCACAGCCTATCAGTTAGATTCTGGCCATTAACAGAACAGCTCTAAGTGGGTACAGTAAGCTTAAGTTAAGGAAGCAAGAGCGTGAACATGTTTAAAAGCTGCATCTGTCTTTGTTACAATCTCAGCATTACGCTAAATGAATGCGTAAAAACACCCGTGTTGTATACACACATATAAAAAAGCAAGATCTAGTAGTTGCAGCCCATGGGTTGTAGATCTGGACACAAATTCAAAATGATTTGGATTTGGCCTTTCAGTTCTGCCTAATTGTAACTTCCATGCTATGAACTCATGTGTTTAAAGGTTTGGGAAAGGGCTAGTCAAGCCCCACTGCTATTTAGAATGGGTACTGTATAAAGAGAAAGAAAAGCTTCCCTTTGATTAAATAATCTGCCAAATTCATAATATTTTCACTAAATTGTTGAATATGTTTATTTCCCCATTTCTCTTATTCATCAAACTCACAGAAATTTGGGCAAAATGCATATACACATTTTTTAATAAATAGTTGTAAGGAATTAAAATCTCATGACAGCTGTGTTTCCATTTAAGATAGGCTTTTTAAGATATGCAATAAGAATCTTGAAGAACTTAAAGGTGATGAAGAAAAGATGAATAGAAAGGAAAGATGAATGAAAGTAAAATAAAAGTGTTGAATAGCAAAGCTTTTTTTTTGCCCACAGCCATACTGCTCAGTGATAACTCCAGGAAGAGCACCCACGCCTCCTGAGTCTGAGTCCAAGCATCTTCCGATATAATTTCATCTAAAAATATGCTACTGGCATTGCAGTTCTTGCTCAGTTGCACTCTGAATAATGGTATAAACAGAAATGTTTGTTCTGGAACAGTTGGGGGGAAAAAAGCAAGGTTATTTTAAAGTGTAAAAATCTAAATTGTGCAGAGGTAGCTGGGGGATATATTTTAGCAATGTTTGTGATTAAGAGAAGAAGCTGAATTTTCAATGATTGAGAAATATGAGCAAGATATTCTTTTTTGCCTCCTTTTTCAGTATAACAGATAACCAGGGAATGATCCAGCATATACAAAATATTCTCACCAACAACTATGCTTTTATACCTATTTGCAGTTTTTTCCTTTCTCTTTTAGGCATGAGTTGATATTGTTTTAAAACCAGCTAAGTTGTGTTGTTTTGAGAAATTGGATTGTGTACGAAAATCCTGGAAAATCATAATGCTGAGGTAAATTCTATGCTATGTTGTGCATATTTAGTCTTTTGGTTTGTTGTTGTAGAACAGAATTTTAAAAGAAATATTTTAAGGCAGAATTATTTGATATGTACTGGTGAGAATTTTTAAAAATCCAATAAGAAACCATTATTCTACTAATAAACCCATTCTCAATATTAAAATTGGCGTCATTTAAAATATTAACTTTTTCAGATACTGAGATTTTGTAGACATAGACTCTTATTGGAATAACAGTTCATAATCATGAGTCACACATGTCTTTTGCCAATCTTTATTTCCTTTTAAAATGGTGAAGCTTACTACAATTTGACACACCTAGTCTCATTCCTGCATTATAAATACTTCTATGAAAAAAAGAACGATGATAAAGAAAGCTTTCCAAAAGGAACCTTCAAAGCCTTACTCAGCTTACATGCCATTGTGACTCAGCAAACTTCTAGACTGTCTTGAATTGTTCATTATAGACCTTCTAAACACAGTATTTTTGCATGTTGAAACATGCTGCTTTGGATATTGGTTACGAAAACAGCTCAGCTATTTTAGACAAATACTTATAGGAATAAGTGCATTATTTAAAAAAAAAAAAAGAAAAATTTTACATGAATCTTGTCTTGTGGTAGGTGCGGACTTCCATAGCTGAGCAGTTCCAAGAACAGGAATCAATGACTTAAGTCGAAACTAAAATTCATAGCATTTTAAATCTTACAACAGCCAGTACATTTACCTCTTGAGTTAACTAACATCTTAAATCCTTTATTGTTATCTTCTGTACTTGTACATATATGCAGTACTCATGTACTACATATATGTACAAATCATGTATGAAGACAGAGGAAAAATATTAAGTGCAAATATAAAGACACTACTGGATTGTAAATACAGGTTTGAAGTTATGACTGAGGCCACTAAATTAAAAAGATTTAATCTAGTATATAACTCTAGTATATGTTAAAAGAGAATATGAAGGAGGATAAGAAGTAGACATTTGCTCATTTTTGGTGTAGTCACAGGCAGCTATTGTAATTGGTACATGACAAATCATAGAATCATAGAACAGCCCAGGTTGGAAGGGATCTAGAAACATCATCTGGTCCAACCTTTCATGGAAAAGGCAGCCTAGATGAGATTATCTAGCACCCTGTCCAGTTGCATCTTGAAAACCTCCAGTGATGGGGCCTCCACCACGTCCCTGGGGAGGGTGTTCCAGTGATTGATTGTTCTCACTGTCAAATATTTCTTTTTTATATCAAGATGAAACCTCTTCTGGGGCAACTTGTACCCCTTGCCCCTTGTCCTCTCCATGTGGCTTCTTGTGAAGTGGGAACCTCTGTCCTCTTTGTAGATGCCCTTTACGTACTGGAAAACTGCGATGAGGTCCCCCCGAGCCTTCTCCAGGGTAAAAAGACCTAAACTCCTTCAGTCTTTCCTCATAGGACAAGTTCTCCAGCCCTTTGATCATCTTCATGGCCCTCCTTTGGACTCATTCGAGTCTGGCTGTGTCTTTTTTGAATTGTGGAGACCAGATCTGGACACAGCACTACAGGTGTGGCCTGACAAGTGCTTTATAGAGTGGAACAATGACATCTCTATCTCTTCTAGTAATGCCCCTGCGGATGCAGCCCAGGATCCAATTTGCCTTCATTGCTGCAGCAGCGCACTGCTGACTCATGTTCAGCTTGTTGTCCACCAGCAACCCTAGGTCCCTTTCAGCAAAGCTGCTCCGCAGCCACACAGATCCTACCTTGTATTGGGCTCTCAGTTGAATGTGAACCACTATTCTGTGTATCTTTTTTAGTGTGAGTATATTGGAGCTAGAAACACCAAAGGAGGAATTCAGACTAAGGAGGTAACAGCTATGACAGTGCTTGGAGACTTATTGTGGCTGATGTTTGAGGCTGACTCAACAACAGTGGGTTTAATCCCTTAGACTTCTTTTGAAAGGTACAGTAGTAGCAGGTTGTTACCTTTTACTAGAACATTTTTCAATTTTTCAACGTTTTTCAAATCTGTGAAAGTATGAACTGTTTTCTAGAAGAACTTTCTATGTCAACTGAGTATTTCTCAATTTCATTAAACACCTTTAAACAAAAAGAAGACATTTCCCTAATCCAGCTCTTTTTAAGCAAAATTATATATTTTGAGAAAATTATGATAAAATACCATTTGACATGTTTGGAATGGAGCTTTGAGTTTTTCATTTTGATAAGCTTTTTCTTTACAGAATGGTACTTTATATCACTGCATAAATTGAGTTGCTACAAATAATAATAATGCAATGGAATCAGTCCATTCAAACCTCAGTGTTTCTTCCAATTTCAAAATGAAAATTAAATCCTAAGATGTCAGAAACTTCTGTTGAATCAAAACCCATTCCCTACAAAACATTCTTCTGTTTTCCAAGCCAGCCAGTATAAAAGCTCTTCTTTAAGTGTTTCTCAAGCTCCAAGGCCAGATGAAGAAGAAACAACAGGTAGGGTCTATAAAGAAGAATATAGCCAGAGCTAGCAACTCTAGTGAAACACACTCTACCGAAGGGAAAGTGTGAGTGTCTGTATGTTGCTTTTCATGTTAACCCACTTCCATTCAGAAATAAATCTGCAGAATAGGAAGAGTAAAAGGGCCTTTACAAGAACATGGAACTGGGTAAAAAAAAAAAAAAATTAAAAATCAGAAATGGAAAAATGGAAAATGGAAAAAAATGGTAAACTGAGTAATTTTGGCTTTGCTACCTAACACCATGTTTGGTTGTTTCCTTCTCACTGAAGAGACATTCATTAATCTCCAGTGAAAATCTGATAGAACAAATGACTATTTGCTGAGTGTATGGCATGGTTTAGATTCATTTGTTGAAGATAAAGTCTGTCAAAATCTATAAAGAAATTGTGTTTGACTGTTCAATTTAAAGTTATTAAATCACTTGTGATACATTTTAGTAGGAAAACCACAGTGTTGAAAAGTCCTAATTTAAACTGATTCTAGAATTATTTAAAAGGAATGGCTATGCAAGTTGTGGAAATTTGGCAAAAATGGAAGATCAAAATGAGCTAAGCTGCTACTATGCTGGTTAGACTTAGAAGGAAAAAGCTCAATATCAGTCCTAAAACATAGCAGACAAAATCACATTGATTTGCATTTGATTGTTTTGCAGACTAAACCAGACCATGTGATGAACACGCTGACATCATTTTGTAACTTGGATGCCAGTTTGATTCCTTCTTTCTTAATTTGGTGGTTATCATTTCACATTTTCTTTTTGCTTCATTTCTATTTGATACCAAATAGATAAAAATTAGAACTGTGAAACTAATAAGACTTTTGACTTCTTAAGTGCATCCACATTGATACCAGGAGGGTTAAGTATTTGTCACATGCCATCAGAGAATTACAACTTTACAAATGTGTCAGAACAAATTAAACAAGGTTTCCTTAGGACAATTTTAAGGAGAGGAAAAATTTTGCTACTGAAGTATAATATATGACAAAAAATATATTTTTCAACCTGCCAAGAGTAAATTAACATTAAAGGTGATTCACTCTAAATATTAGAGAGCTGAAAAACCATTGCATCAAAATTTTATAAGGGTGAGTTTCAGTGGCATGATGTCGTATGAAACTATCACCCTTTTCACAGCTGCCTTCTTATCCTTTCACTGTGTAATTTCCTTCATTGAATAACTGTTTTCCAAAAATGCTTTTCAAACAAAAGAGCTTCTAAATAAACTTGCAGGAGCTTGGAAGTGATGACTCTTGGTTTATGACCTGAATTCAGGAAATACAAAGAGTAAATTTCAGATAACTCATTTTAAATTAATCTGAGATTCTTACACCAATTCTATTTACTATAGGATGAAAGATCCTCAGCCAAAAAGGCAAAAAGAACAACTATACACATGGGACTGCGTTTTCATTTTGTGATTGTGCCCCTGTACTCGGCACTCGTGAGGCCACACCTCGAATACTGTGTTCAGTTTGGGGCCCCTCACTACAAGAAGGACGTTGAGGTGCTGGAGCATGTCCAGAGAAGGGCAATGAGGCTGGTGAGGGGTCTGGAGAACAAGTCTTATGAGGAGCGGCTGAGGGAACTGGGGTTGTTCAGCCTGGAGAAAAGGAGGCTGAGGGGAGACCTCATCGCGCTCTACAACTACCTGAAAGGAGGCTGTAGCGAGGTGGGTGTCGGTCTCTTCTCCCAAGTAACTAGCGATAGGATGAGAGGAAATGGCCTCAAGTTGTGCCAGGGGAGGTTTAGATTGGATGTGAGGAAAAATTTCTTTACTGAAAGAGTGGTTAAACATTGGAACAGGCTGCCCAGGGAAGCGGTTGAGTCACCATCCCTGGAGGTATTTAAAAGATGTGTAGATGAGGCGCTTAGGGACATGGTTTAGTGGGCATGGTGGTGTTGGGTTGACGGTTGGACTCGATGATCTTAGAGGTCTTTTCCAACCTTAATGATTCGATGATTCTATGATTCATCAGAAGTTATTTAGCATAGCCCACCTTCTTAACTGTAATTGGAACATGCAGTATAGTGGCATAAGAGAAAGATCAGCTTTCTGAATTACTCCCTTTCTGAATTCAGCACACTCTACTTCCAAACTCAAGGCTAAGATTTTTTTGTCCGTATAACTTGCATGTCCGTAGGAGACAATGATTTATTGAATGAGAGTGAAAGTAGTTCAATTTCCTTTGAAGAAGACATCGTTTATCTAGAACACTTCTACTTCCTTTTTGTTCTTTCTCCCAGTGAAAATCTCCACTGTAGCTCTGTCTGATAAAATCATTCAATTATTCCCACAGACTTTCAGTCTTAGGGTTTCATCCTTCCAACTT
The DNA here is from genome assembly GCF_000699105.1 of Pygoscelis adeliae. Taxonomy (NCBI): domain Eukaryota; kingdom Metazoa; phylum Chordata; class Aves; order Sphenisciformes; family Spheniscidae; genus Pygoscelis; species Pygoscelis adeliae. The sequence goes on from NW_008823961.1 coordinate 1,083,860, forward strand.
TGTATCCACTTCAGTGAAGTTGATCTTGATTTATATTCAGGAAAAGAAAAGGAAAATTAAGTCTTTGGATTATTTCCCAGAGATTACTTTGCTTACACTATGTGTCCTCAGGAATTGCCTGTTTTGATAAGACATCTTGGGTGTGAGAAGATTTCATAGTTGTGTGTTAGGAGATAGAATGAAAAGACTAAAATAAAGAGTAGCAGATGGTATCCACCTAATCTTCTTGAAATGAAATAAAAAAACATTACATCATTGTAGATTCGGGTGAGAGGAAAATTTTTTGCTGGGCCTCTGCTTGACTACATACAGATCTGAATTATAAAGGACATAAATGCATTATGTGAATATTTGAACTAAAATAGCACCAAAATACTATAATTCATTACAGTAGCTGAAGTATCACATATCGAGAAGGTTTCTTTACAAAAAAGTTTGTAAAATGAAAGAATATAAAATGATATAATATATATAAAAATAAATAAATAAATATAAATAAAACAGCAAGGACATTGAGCTTTTCTATGTGGGAAGCCATACTTAATCAATCAAGTAACTGTACAGACTCCTTGTTTGGAAAGATATAATGTAAAGACAGGCTTGGTAATGTAATTTGCAGCAGATCTTGAGAAAACTTATTCAAATATACAGTACAATCAGCTTCCTGTCCACAAGTTGGGCAACATCAAACACACAAATATTAACATAAGAAACAACCATGCAATTTAAGCATCAGGCACCTGAACCTATAATATAAACTGTATATGTGGGAGTATTTGCATGTAGCAAGTTGTGAGTTGAAATTGAATTACTTATAGACAGTTTTTACAAATTCTTTATGGCATGATAAGATCACATTTAAGTATTTTCTTGAAATTAAATTGCCTGTGATGAAAAGATACAAATAACAAAAATCAACAAATTAGCTCATTGTGTAATGTTAAAGTATTTACTGAGTGGGTGTTTAATACATACACATTAATCAAAGTTTCCCTTCAGGACCTGTAAATATGAATCAGAAAAAAAATTAAAAAACACTGGTAGCTTGCCAAAGGCAAAATTCCTATTTTCTTGCTACCTACTCCTCCCATACAATAATGGAGAAAGCCTATTAGCAACAGTAATACATCAGGTCAGTGGATCAGTTTCAGTACGGATTACTTAGATGAGATGAGGACTGTAGAAGCAGTGAGTAACTTCAACAAATAGATAAGAAGTAAATAAAGTATGCTTCTAACACACCTTTGAGGATTTATGAGCATTCAGAGATTTAGCTTCATGATACCTCTGTATGCTAGCTAAATCTTTTACTTCACAGCAGCAGAAACTTAATGGAATAAAACCTAGACCATGTAATGCACTTAAACAAAAAC
>NW_008823961.1:1085245-1106198 GCF_000699105.1 Pygoscelis adeliae
ATAGGAAGATCAAATCAAACTGACGAAACTCTACCATGAGAACTTCTTCTAATCTGAGGAAAACCTTTGCAGTAACAGTCTTTTCTATATCCTTTTCTCACACTCTTTTTTTACAGGTTTTAACAAAATCTTTTCCTTTCAAGTAGAAAGGTAATCTCTTGTATGTCAGCCATAGTCGTCACCAACTTTGCTATTTGCTCTTTTTGTTTTGGGGGGCAAAAGACATACATTCTATGGGAGTTTTAGAGATTTCTGTAAAAGCCACCTTTGATTTTCTCAGCTGTTGGAATATGTTTAAATTTAAAAGCCATTTAGGCTCATTTTTGCATCATTAAAGATAATGTGTGTCAGAACAACTTGACTCGATGATCCTTATGGATCTCCATAAGGATCATCTCCAACTTGAGATATTCTATGATTCTGTGAATGAGAAGTCTGCACTTAGTTGTCTTAGGTACTGGCAAGACAATCAAAACATTAATCAGAAGCTGGATACATTTCTAAAGTTTTTACATACTGCCATGTGTTTGATGAGGGGGATTATTGAATTATGGTGTAACAGAAGGGGAAAAAACACAAAAAGTAAGTACTGTCCGTACAACAAAACAGAAAAGCCAGTCAACGCTGCTGACTGGGGCTTACAGACATGAAGACACTGAACAAACTGAATAATGGAGGATAACACAAGATGTTGGGGGTTTTTTGGTTTGGGTTTTTTTTTTTTTTTTTTGGTGGCTGTTATATGTGCATGAATGGTAATATCACCTTGTTACATTTTTTTCATATTATAACCCTTGCTGTTCGTGACAATTTACAAGTAACTTGGAATCTGTGTGCCCAGGATATCTTTAATGTTAACCAACTGTAGGATTATTATTCCTTCGTAATCCACGTAATGCACATGAAGCAATTATCAATGATTTCACAACATTTCAGAGTCTGCAGGAGAAACTAAATTTATTTTTCTGCAAAGGTAGAAAAATATATGTCAGTGCTTTTCTGGGTGATCTGGATGCTGGATGATAGGCAAGAGGCTGAAGTAACCTGCCTGGGATTGATGAATGAGTTGCTAAACATTCTGCAGAAGTAATTTCAAACTGAAGTAAACAAAAGAGAGGGCTAAAGAAGCCACTCCTTTCTTTCTGCCCTGCTCCTACAACTTTTTTGTAGTGTAAGGCTCTACTTTATGAAAAGTATGCAGTGTCTTCTTTTCTGGAAAACTGTGCCTATGCATTTCTGCCAGCTTAGACATACACAGTAAATCTAGTATTTCCCAGTTACATCAAACCTACTTCATAGTGAGGAAGATGCAGTTTTTACCTAAGTGAAATGAGGGCTACATGGCCACAACCATTGCATAGGCATCTATGGCATGACTAAAGTTCTCTTTGCTACAAATGTAAATCCATATTTTTTTTTTGTTTTGTCCCCAGGACATGCTCAGTGCAGTTGGTCAGCTCATATGTAATAAATCCACAACTTCTAGAACTGATATACAAGTAGAGACTGACTGTAAAGTGATTGTCTGTAAAGTCCATGCACAGCAGGCCATTCCTGTGATACAGGAACACAGGTACCATATACTGCAGCTTTACTGTATACCCAGTCAGAGAAGTTCTTGCTTGGTTGACAGAATGGTTCCTTAGGTATATGGTGACAAATCACTATCTTCCTACACAAATGAGAATCTGGAAGTGCTCTTCTGCATAGTCCAACTGCAATGGATATGAAATGTATATAATGTAAATCTTTGAATAGCAATGGAATGGTTTAGAAAGCTAGAATATTAATAACAGCCAAAATATTACATTACATTTTTCTTCACAAAACAGATTTTCAGAGACATATGAATTGTGACTAAACTTTCTGGAGCAACTACACCTGCTGGGGAGTAGTGATGTAATTAGTAAAATGTACATCTGGATTACTCAGATGTTAACAAATTATGTTGGGGTTACTAATGATATTAATGACAATTGCTCCCTTACTGCACCGATCAAACACTGTATTCATATATTACTTGTTCCTACTCATTCTAAAGCAAAAGAGAATGAACATTTGTACTTGGCCTTTGTAGAAGACTAAATACTTTCTGGCCCAAGGATGCTCTACTCTTCTGCTTATAATTTGCTTACTGAGTGTATAAAAATAGTCTTTCAATCTGGGGACACAGGAACCATCTTTTTCTTCTGTGACAGGCAGGGTATTCACATTTCTGAGATAAGATCTTCAAATCAAAGCCTTAATGTGTAGCAAAGTTGACTGCAGAAGCTCAGAAACAGTGCTGACAAACACCTTTCTGCTTTATGACCAAAGTACTTGTAATTCAAGCCCTCATAGTTTAGTTATGTGAATCAGGCCTAGGTAGAAGTAAAAAAACTGCAACATGCCAACTCTTGTGATGTAATTCCTGATTTTAAAATTAAATCTGAGTCCAAGTGAGTACTAAGTGTTTTCGTTTTGTGAAGAACTTTTCTCTCATTCATGGTAATACTCTTTCAATAGTTGTGTTGCTTTGTTTTTTTTTCTTCAGTGAATTCATTTTGTATTTTGCCCTGTATCAAGAAATGGAAGAATACTTATCACAGCAAAGCATCATAAACCAAGTTGACTGCTTGCTTTTTATATCCACTAATTTGACAAAGTCCTTCTTGTATCACTACCATAGGAAAGATTTAAAAAATAGATAGCAGTAATGATTAAAGTCTTGTATTGTTCCATTCTAGACTAACATCAGTAAAGAAAAATAAACCACAATTCATCAAAGATAAGTATTTTGATTGGAAACTGCAGGGAGCTGTAGATTGTATTCAGGAAAGATATCTTATGAATGCTTGTGATGTTGGAGAATCCCAGCTATGCCAAGAACTGTTTCTTTCTTGTACCATGAAAAAAAAAAAGATGAAAAAATGCAATATGAATAATATATCCATACAGTATCTTACCAGTCAATTGGTAGCATGTTACTGGTCAGGACTTCAAAACATTTCAGTTCACTAAAGACACTGATTTTCCTGCATTGAAGCAAACATCTACTATGATACTTTAGGGAGCTTGTCACACAGGCTGTGACAGATAAAAATGGAAGTCTGAAACACTTATGGCTCCCAGCCACACACCCTGCCCCTCTGAGAGAGATGGATGCCCCTGAAGCATGGATATCTGATCCTTTTGTCAATCAGCTGCTGCACTTTTCAGCCTGGTGTATTATGGTTCATGATGGGATCAGACATACCTGGTTCAGGAATGGCAATATCCAGAAGCAGGTAAGGCAGACAGCTGGCAGCAGTAACAGCTTCAGCTGTATACATCACACAGGATTGTCAGAGATGTAATAATGCACACACATCCTGTACACTCATCATACTACCACAAAAGCAATTCAAGCCAATAACACCATCTCTAAAGGAGCAATGCCAGGGCATGGTCCTGTGTCCTACCAGTGTGTATTGGGACAGCACTCTGGAAGGAGGGACCAATGCATGGCTTGAGGTGGGGAGTGTGCTGTGTGGTGACAAGTGCTACCTGAGTAGTATTTTGCCAGTTCATGAAATTTAGCAACCAGTTCACTGAAAACATCAGCGGTTTTCTAGTAATATGCATGTAGCTGAAGTTTTTTGTTTTTTCTTTCCCCAAGTAAACATGGAGTTAAGAAAAGGAAAAAAAAAAAAAAAAAGAGAGGAGGAGACTAACGTGACTTTTCATAATTGAAACTCACAACATTAGAAGGTTAAGTGCAACAGTGTTCAAAGTTTGGATGTTTATCTGAACAGAATGAACTTTTCCTTTGAGATTTTGAAAGAAGTCATGGGATTTATCCACTTAATTCTCATACAAATGAATGGGAGTCAAGCCAATTTATGGGACTCAAGGAGGTAAGGAGTCACATGAGGGATCAGTATGACATTATTTTCTACTTCCCACTAAGCCAAAAATATCTCAGGAGCAGAGGCAGGCATTTTAGGACATTTTGAGAGTTTTTCTTGAAGGCCCTCATTCCCAGCCACAAGCTGTGAGTGATCAATGGGAATTAGCATGTGTCCTGAGCCATTAAAAAGCATTCCTTTCCATCTTCTGGCAGAGTAAAACTGACTATACTACTCATAGGTGCACCTCATGTTTAAACACAGTTTTAAAGCATATCAGCAATATTTGGTTCAAGTTTGGAGAAAAGATATGAGACAGCCCAAGTTTAATTTGGATTGCTCCTCAACTTTCAGCGCAAAACTTTTTTACAATTCACTGATAAACATTAATGTGGAACCTCAGTTAATTTACACAACAGGAAATTTAAAAGCATGGGAGATGGAAAGAATTATGATAAATCACCACTGAGATACACAAAAGCCAACTAAGTTTTGATTTGTACTTCATGCAATAAATAGATCAATAAAAATAACTTCAGTTTTAGATGAAACAAGTAATTAAACCTAATTAACTCTGTCTTTTTAAACTAGAGTGGCATTAAAGTAGTTTATCTACAGGCTATATGACTTCAAGAACAATGGTGAATGGCAGTCATTTTCGAACCTGAGTAATCCAATTTCTGGTATTCTCCACTTCATACTACTTTCTCAACAGCCATTGGAAAAAACCTCAAAAATTACAGTGGAAAATGACTTGACATAGGTGATTATATCTGCAAACAGGTTACTGTAAGTTACACTTACTTTAATGGTGAAACATAATGTATTTTTTAATTTATTTGAAGAAAAACAGCAATAAAGCTCTACCTGACCCAAGCCATAAATTACACACTGCAAAAAAACACTTTTCATCCTTGTATCAGAAACACTATTTCATACTGCAGTGTGGAAAAGGTTTGAATTATATAATTAGCAGATGCAAAGTAGTGGTTAGAGATGATGTTTAGGGATTCCTAAATGATTCAATTTCTATTCCTAGTACTAAATATAATTTTGACCTTGAATAAATCTCAGCTTCTGTGCCTGTCCCATATGTAATATCACAGTAAACCACACTCAGCTAACTCAGATGGTTTTTGCTGGGATCAGTTCCTCTGTGTTTTTTATGCTGTACGGATTTCTAAGTAATTATAGTCCAGTGAGCAAAGTATTATTAACTCTAATCTGCAAAACAGCATTTCCTTAATTTAGTTCACAAAGCTAACCACTAGTCCACCTGTGAAAGAACAGTGTCAAGATATTTCAAGCCTTATAAATTGCTTGACCACCTCAGGGGACAGTGTTTAGGTTGTAAATCCTTAATTAGTTCCTTTTTTGACTCATTGTATCTTTCAGTGAGGGCGTGTGTTGCCACGGCATATGAGAATAGCTATCACATTTGGAGCAGATATGAACAGCGTGTACTTCTACCAGTTTTCCCTTTGTCCGCACATGCTCTGAGCACATGAGATATTGTCAACGGAGACCTTCTGAAAATGAGTGCTTCCCCACTCAGTAAGGTGATAACCAAGCCTGCATGCACAAGCAGTATTTGTGATTGTGATGCTTCCTCATGACAGGGAACATGTGAAGCTACATAGCCAATAAGCCACTGTATTTATTTGCTTCCATTTTTGAACTGCCACATTCTTCTTCATCCAAACTTCATTTGAACAGTAAGGTGAAGACAGTATATCAAACTACTCCCTGCAGCCCTCTGCATCATGGGATGTGACCAAATCCACCGCCCAGGAGAAGCATACTGAAATTTTTAGAGTCTGGGGCTCTCAGAATACTTCTTTAGGGAGGGAACACACATGAATTATTTAGCTTTGCTCACAGACAGTGAGCTTTTTTTCCCAAAAATACTTCAGGTCATTCATGTTAGCTGGCTGTGAAAAGCCACAATGAAGTTGCATATGACAACTGAAGTCCTGCTCATAGGGTGTGTATAGCCTAAAGGGAATTCAAACTTTAGCAAAGACAGTTAACATAGCCACACATGTTTTGGCCTGCATATTAACAGAGCTTTTCAATCACGTTATGATAATTCAACTGAGCTCATGCAATTAAAAAGAAAAACAAAACAAAACAAAACAAAACGAAACAAAACAAAACCCACTCACAGCATATACCTGTCAAGTTACAGCAAACTCTTCAGCTTTTTTTGTGACTTTTAGTTCTCTACCTACTTTGCAGGGAGTGTTTTGCTTAAGAGATTTGTAATCAGTTACAACACACTATTTCTCTCATCTATTTCACTTCTGTATGCCAGACAAAGGAAAGTAATTATCATCTTCTTGCCCTTTCTGGATTGAGTTTACTGTCTCAGTTCAACTGAAATCCACCACAGAAAGACACCATAGCTCTAAATTACTCCTGTTCATTGTTCCATTGAGGAATGAATACACTGGAAGCTCTACTGTCTGTGAAAACTGATGGTAAAATCACACTGCAGTGAAGCTTGATTTTCCTTCATGAAGCAAATAAAAGTGGACCAAAAGCATTTGGAAATTCTAGTTCATAATTTTTGCATCAGCCACAATATATAGACCTTAAATACATAGTGCTGAAATAGCTTAATATCTGAAATCAGTTTGAAGACTAGTTCAGTTTAGAATCAATACTTCAAAGAGGCTGAGATAAAGTTTGCTTTATTTGTCAATTATTCTAAGCAAAGCTTTCCTTTTGGATTTCTGAACAAATGTTTCTTTTAGGATTTTCCTGAAAGTTTGCATGCAGAGATAATAGCTGTGGTCTCCCTCTCTTCTAGACTGCCTTCTGTAATAATACAGAGAAAACATAACCCATTATGTAATAATAACATTGGTTGTTTCATTTTGAACTAAATCACTGAGGAGATTAATATGACAGTGTTTTGGCAGATTAAAAAGTTGAGAGAAAGATAGCGGAATAATCATCTCTGATTAGCACTGAAGGACCTTCAAAAAGCTCATCTTAAAAACAAACAAACAAAAACTAGAAGGCCTTGAAAGACCTTCATTAAAATGCATATAAGATTATCTGGAAAGAAATACTCACAAACTTTTCTTCTGTTTTCTAATGCATATAATTTGACAACTAGCTCATCTATTTTTTATAGCAAGAAAAAATACTCTGCCCAGAAAATGGGCACAAAAAGGAAGCTGTGTCTAACATTTTGCATAGATATAAAAACGGTTCTTTGCAAGTTTCATGGAAATGCAATATTGTTCATTATACACTTCTAAAGATTATTTTCAGAAGACAGTGGTTTTTTTGTTTGTATGAAAAATCTAGCAGACTACAAGAAGAACCATGAATCTGCAAAAAGATACAGAAAACTGCAAAATGCAAAAAGATCTGGACAGATCTCTACAAAAATTTTTTTAAAAAATTTTTTTTCAGCTCTGTAGTCCTACTTGACTTAAGCGGAATGCAACATTCATACTTTAAAGAGTGCCTTTTCATTTCAACAGTTTCAGCTAACCAGAAATAATGGTACGCCTAAGGAACACTGAGAAATATAAGCACTAGTTACAAGATAAAGAACACTTCTTCAGATAACTATTCCAAATCCAACTCTGGGGACCAGTAGCTGATTGCTACTAATTTGTGTGTTCTCTAGTCCAGTTCCCACTGGATACATATTCAAGCCAGAAAAAAAAATCCTGTCATAACCAGCATTCTTGTTCACAGTTTCAGGAAAGTGTACAAGATCGAACAGGTCCAGGAAATTCTTTGAATTCAAACCCCACTCACACAAAGTTTCTGTACTGGCGCAATGCTGGGCATATTGCATTGTTGCTGATGAGGTGTACCTGTTCTGCCTCAAAAACTGGCTCCTTAGAACATTTACACCCAAATTTTAAATGACTTGTGTGTAATCCCGAAGAATCAGTATTCCTAAATATAAGACTAAATTTTTCGGAGACACTATATCAGGAATAGGGGAAAACTTTTGCTGAAGTTTTTAGGTACAGCATGTACAGCATCAGTAATCTCATACTTACCTCTTTTTCCATCATGTTTTAAGATAGAGAAATAACCTTCAAGTTTGCTGCTCTCTGATGAATGGCAAGAAAAGAATCACATATTGACATAAAAGACCTTTAACAGCTGTGATGAGACAGAGCATTCAGTATCCTTTTTGTAACATCAGCAGTCTGGTAACAGTATTGTGATACATTCGTGAATCCTATGCTTTGTTTGTCAATAGCAACCCTTGTCTGTGACATGTCTGGAAATAGGAGTTTTAATCTCGTGGGAGCTTTGAAGTCACCTTTTAAAATACATGGTTACTTCTGATGCTGCAAAGTAGCTGTTCGTATTACCAAGATAGGAAGAGCACAGTTAATTTGTATTTGGGGCCTTAATACATTTTAGCTGCATAAAGATCAATAAATAGAGGCCTTAAACCTCCTTATTAAGAGGTCTTAAAGAGGTCTTAAAACTCTTTATACTTGCAGTAATTTCTGTGAGCCTTGTCTGACCTTCTTCAAGCAGGCCTGGGTTACAAACTGGCCTTAAACTTAAATTTAGGTTAGAAGGGGGAAAAAAAAAGCAACTGAGGAGACCATCCACTTTAAAGTACATTGGCAGCTGTATGTAAAATAAAACAAATCTCTCTTCCTGTACAGGATGTTTCCTTAGGGAAGCATTGGGAAGAGCTCCACTTCCCAGTCAACAATAAACCAGTCCCAAAAAACATACTTGAAAAGAAAGGAAATATGCAACATGGTACATGACGCAAGCCTGGGTGTAAATGAGAAACTATCAATCACTAATACATTTTGCCATTACTGCTGCTGTTGTGACAGACCAATGCGTAAGTGCAGTGAAATCCCCCAAGCCACTCTAAACTTGCAGTGCCCCAGTTTTCATTATAAATTCAAAATGCAGAGGAAGGTCATGGATAAGCATCTCAGGTCTTCCACGTGTATATTTTCAAAGCTAAAGAAAATGTTTGCAAAACTCCCTGTTTGCTAAAGCTAAAGACTCATCTATGTCTGAGTTTGCTGCTCAGGACTGGCTCTGCTGTAATAGGACAAAAAACTTCAGTGATATACACTGTTTTCAGGCACTTATTTGAATTTGAATCAAAGAAATTTCTCACCCTTCTAGCACTTTCCTATTTAATGCTCTCTTCAAAACAAAAATAAACACACATTTCAATCGCAAAACAGACACATTTATTCATAACTTTCACAGGAGATATTTTCTATCACATGGTACAAGATTAATGCGGGAAGGCAACCTTATGATTCCTGATGACCAAGTAGCGTCATTCTTTTCTGGAGATGGGTTCACAATAGTGAAACTCAAGAGATGGCTTATCACTGACTTGTGCATTGTTGTTTTCTGCAGTGATGCAATACCTGGAGGGCAAGTAACTTGGGATAACAGAATGTTGGATAAATACAGTGTGGCTACTAATGCTAAATTATATATATTTTTTTTAAAAAGGGTGTGAATCCTAAAATATTTACAATCTAAAAACATTTCAATATTTTCCACAATATTTTTTATTTAAGCTTCTAGTATGCCAACATCCTAAGATATCATTTCTAGCTGCAATCGGGTAATTTGTTGAATAGAGTATGTTTCACTCAACGGGTGGTATTTTAAAATATATCCAGATACATCAAGGATTAGCTTATTTTTGTCAAAGCAGACAATAATGTTATGCATTTAAATAGATTCAAATGGATTCCTCATTTTCTCTACCCTTGACTAATCTGAATAATCTATCCTCTGAAAATTGGCCACTGTGTTTCTCAAACAAGTACTATTACAGTTATTTATGTGTTTTCCAGGGTAAGATGGGTGAATCATGCAGAACTCTATTAAGCATTTTGAATGTTTCTTATGTTCTGAAGTTCTCACTAAGAAAGTGAAGGTTGGAAAACTTTATTTATGTTGGTCATGATTCTTCCAGAGGACTACTCGGTTAAAAATTGCTCACATACAGCTCCATAGATTTCAAATGCAATCCCAGTATTATGTGACTAATTATATACAACCAAGAAAACATATCTTAAAAATTCTACTCCACTCCCATTCCTGATGATTTGGTGTTGTGTTCTGCTAACTTATTACTGAATCCTTTATGCAAATTTTTTGCTATGAGAATCATAGCTAACAACCTTTCTGTCTTCCCACCACATCTTTAGCAACTAATGACTGTAAAGCGTGAGGTGCCCCTATGGCACTATCTAGCTAATATCAAGCAGCCCAAATCTCTTGCCAGATCTTTAATCACAAAAGAATCATAATGTTGTTGATACTTGACTGTGCCACACCATATGCCCAAAAGGCTGGAAAACACGGCACTTAATGCAAAATGAATCATCATAAATTATGATATGCCAATAAAAGACTGGGAAGGATTTTTGGCTTTGGTATTTTTGCTCACTAAAAGAAAGTCAACTGTGTCAGCAGGGAATTTAAAATGTGTAAATCCACACAAATGCATGGAACTGCCACTTGTTAGTGTCTAGAAGCAAATAGTCAAACAGGAAAGCATACTGAAAAAGTTTTACTAACAAATAAAAATAGCATAATACAGGTTTTTTGGTTACAACCCAAACTCTAATTTTTCTAAAGCATAAAAATCACTAGATAAGTGAGGAACACTCCCAGGCACTATTTATTATAATACTGAATAAGCTGCAGATATTTTTTTAAACATAAACCTAGAAGATTGTTGTGTGCCATTCATACCTACCTCCTTAGAAGAACTGAATGTGATTTTGGAACATTTAGGCATTTGAATAATTTGAAAGTAGCAGAGTTACCATGTCTTCTGGTTTAAGATATCTCTAAGTGTGGTTGAGGGAACTGTTGATTATTACTGAAGTACATATACAACTTCATATAGAAGTATATAATTTTGATTCCTGTTTGCCTGTGTATTGTGATTCCACTGTCTCATCTGAAAGGTTACATCACTTGTCAACAAGCAGACATGAATTCTAAACTACTGTCTCCAGTTCCTATACAACAAACCTCACATGGGGAGCCTTGCCTAAAAGTCTTTAATCACAGCAATAAGATTACATATATGAGCAAGCAAAATTAGCCTGCCAATGGCCACTGCTCACTTCATTACATTTTGCTTCTCATTTAAATCACAACAACTTAATATATTTACTTACAGGTTTGGTGATGGTATAACAGGAGAAAAAAAAAAAAGGCATAGTGCTACAATAAAGCCTGGCACTCTGAACCAAGCCTGAGTGTCATGATTGCAGCTGAGTCTTGAAAATTCCAGGATATGAAGATGAGAAGAGCTTTCCTTAAGGAGCTGAGCTCTTCATCTAATGCATCTGAGCTCTTCATCTAATGAATGAGAGGTATACAACAACTTCTCTAAGTAACAGAGGGGCTGCACAGAAAGGGGTACAGGCTAAGTGAGCCTTTACTGGTGAACTCCTGCCTTGAGTGTGCACCAAGAACATGGCATGGTTTTTTGTGTCCTTATTAGGTTATCATTGCTTTCAGGATGTCATTCTTTCTAATGTTTGAAATCAAAGGGCCTGATGCTATAACTTATGAGCAATAAAATACAATTCCTGTTAGGTACTTTGCACCAAGTCTTTTAGAAAACAAGAAACTGATGGGAAGAACAGGCCTGAGGTAACATTTTTGCTCTCAATCACATTAAGGTTATATGCAGTTCTTAGATGTTTCTGTTCTTTGCTTTTTTGTAAAGACTTTAAAATTTCCTATGTAGACTGTTGCTGGCATGCAGAGAGAATGGTAAAGAGTGAAAGCTGACCGTCTCTGGGTACAGCACCTTCACAGCTGGGTGAAACATCCTGCCAAGGTATCAACAAATCTTTCAAACTATGGCATACTCTTGTATAAGGATGGGCTCCTGGATCAAAATGTTGCATTACAAACCTCAATCAAAGTAAATAAAATAACAACAAACAAAAAAGAGGATACAACTGGTGTCAATAATTATTCCGTAACAGAAGTCTTTTTCACAGGCAGCAAGTTTCAACATGGTAAGTATTGCCTGCCTGTTAGTTACATTTACCCAATATATGTAAACAAACAAATAAAATGTAACAATTTCTGTTTGACAACAGAAAGCAGTCAATTTGTTGACATATATACTACAGTATCTTTCACCTGAAGATCTCAATGTAATCTGGCATAATTAAACAAGCCTTGTGTTAGAGCCTTGTGGTTATTATTTCCTCCCAGCTCAGTATGAGTTAAGCATCTAATTGTTTTGCATATTTGAAAATCTTTCTCAGAAGAGTTAAATGATGAATTTAACTCTTCTGAGAGGTAATGATGAACCTGCATTGCACAGGTTGCCATTAGAAAATGAAATCTGACAAACTCTGTCAGAAAGATTTCTTGTTTTCCTGTGACAAGAAGGACAGAGTTGAAAAGTTAATACTCTACAGACAGATTTTCATGAGTCCAAGTACCTTTTAGGAACACAAATGAAGGTCTTCAGATGGGTTCAGCACCCTGCAGCTCACACTGAAAATGTGAGCTGCTGTGGATTCTTGCCTAATTGCGAGCTGTGAAAATTCAGCCATGTAATTTAGATGCCTAAAAGGAAGCAGTTAGGTAGCAAATTCTTTAAAAACTTCATCTGTCCTGTAAATTTGAAAGCCTGTGAAATATGACTATGACACATAGGGCAAATCAGTACTGAGACAAATTATATGTCCTCTAACCTGTAAATCAATTCATGTAGGCAATTAAATGTTAATGTACAATTAATTTTTTTTTTTGGTGTTGAGTTCATGAAGTATTCTCCCTCCCCAAATCCACCTGACCTCTTTTGACAAGTAAAGCAAGGACCCAGCTTTTCCATGTCAGCAAGGACTGAAATGTTTTCTATACCAATACAGATTTTCCCACGTAAAGAAGCTATTGGCCATGTCTAGGAGTTATGGATATTGTCACTCATAAACTCTTCCAAATTTTACTTGCCAGTCACATGGTGAAGAAAGGACAGCCAGTTCCTGCTGTGTGCTCTTTGTTATACATGAAACATATTTTGTTCCATTTCTGGATGAATCATTTTTAGGAAAGTCAGCAGGGAACCAATTTCAACATCGTGTATGATGTCTTTGAAGTCTGCCTTCTGCTCTGTATCACAGCAGTGAACCAAACGTTTACATGCCTTCTTGGCTTGCACTTCATGATGCTGAGTGCATGCATCTATGCCTGTCTATGAATCTATATTGGACACTAGATTTGGAATTTGTGTTTGTTATTGTATTGTAAAACTGTAGTTCATTACAACTAGTTTTGTAGTAAACTCTATGTCAGTGTGAAGACAGATTTTACTTGTGGCACTTCTTATTTTCCTATGTCTATTAAATACTATTTCCTGGTATAAACAACAGACTTCCCTGCAGTTTGGGTCATGCCAGAAAATTCTTTACAAACAACAATGATGTTTGTAGAGATTGAAGACTGCAATTCATATACAAAAGAATCTTGGAATGAAACAGAATGGAGAAAGAAGAGAAGCAGGGAAGTCCAGCTGAGGTTCTAGCCCAGGCATCCTGTCTTAATGTGACAGTCTGAAAAGAAAAGCAAGAAACAAAACAGAGAACATGGGTACAATCATATGGGGTCCATGTTACACACAGCACATATGCCACATTTATATCTTATGCAAGCATACAGATAGATAAAACAAGCATGACCTTCCCCTTTTCTCCAGCAGCTTAATATCATCAGCTCACTAATGTCAGCTGCAAGTTACAGTTGTAGTGGGTCTCAAGGAGGAAACTCAAAATGAACACAAACAGCATTCTGTGAATGATGCTTGTGGTACCAAGAAGGTGTTGCAAGGATTAAAAGGGAAAAATACTTCCTTTCATACTCATATTAAAAGCTAAACAGTCACTTTTTTTTTTTTTTTTGCGTAGAGATTCCTTCCCTCAGAACTGAAGAAGTTATTAATTTAGTTTAAAAAAAAACACTTACACAAACATTATTCTAAAAGATAAAGTATAACAAAGGTGGAGTTTGAGAACTGTGGAAACCACAGCTCAGGTGAAAAGGCACAGTCCAGGTAGCTACTGGCTGGAAGGCAGTTTGTGACATAGAGAGAAATGAGAGTCTTCTCTTATAAAAGCAGGTTTTGATACTGCAGTTCTCATTAACTCCAAATGCTAGTTGATTGTAAATGGAAGAGTTAGTAAAACTTCAAATTTCTATTACAAATGTTATATTACAATTATCATTTTATAGCAATATTTCAGATTTTTGATGAAACAAACCTTGCATTTGATCAAATAGTTAATAAAAATCTGATGTTAGCTGAATCACGTGAATTTCGCTGAGTGTCAAAATAGCAAATTCTGATAATACAAACACTGGCTTATGTCCACACCCATAAGTATGTATAGTCTGTTTACACTGGGGTAAAGTCAGACAAGGCTCTGGCTTTTTCCAGCAGCAAGCAGACACTCAGATGCAAGAGAACTATTTTGAGTCCTTCCATTCTGACCAGCCAGGGGTTCTACATCTCTCCAATTTACCCCTCAGCTCCTAATTGCCCAGGCCAAATCGCCAGTACTCAGTTCCCTAGAAAAATGAAGCATCTTGGACAAGAAGAAAATTGTGACCTTGAACACAGAGAAATAAAGTCAAGAAAAGAGAAAACACTATGCAATTTTTTGGTCCCATCATGTGATTTTCACTCACATACAGTATTCCTCTTTATGAGCGCAGACCACCCTCTTGCAAATACCAGTACCACTTTAAAAGCAGTGCCAGTATGAAGAAGCCATGCTCTGAATTTAATTGCAATTTATACATAATTTAAAGATATTTTACACAGGCACACTAGTTTAAAGGGACCTTACAATAAATTAGAATTGCAGCATAACTATTTATAAACACATTCAGTTAATGTGTAAAGAAAAGGGATGCACTCACACAACAATGAGAAGAGAAAAGTCTCAAATGGAACTGAACTGTTCTGAAAGTTCATTGGGAAGACCTCAGTTCAGGTAAGGTTTCTGATTTCTCTATGATGATTTATTAAGGTCTGTAAAATCACCAGAGTGATTAACCAACTTATTTAACTTTTGTTTATAAAACCACTAATAAAATCTAGACTTCAGCAAGTTTTAAGTAAATTATGTTCATCTTACATACTCAGGACTCACAAATATATGTTTCACTGCTCTTATGATCTTTTTACTTCAACTTTTTCTTTTACTGAAAGATAGTAATCAAATATTTATATGAGGTGAATTTTACAGGCTCAGATGTAACTTGATAATCTTTCTCAACCTTTTCTACACCAGTAAAACTGGTAGCGACAGTTTTCTGTGTTGACCCATCAGCCTGAAAATAATGATATAACCTAAGACGGTGAAGTAGTTGTGCAAACTCTCCACATCCCAGTCATCTGAAACTCTAGCCATGACCTATGGAATAAAACCTGACAGACTTTTGTGTTGTAATCATCTTGATGTGAAAACATAAGGTCTCAATGCCTTCTGAAACAATGGAGTTGGCAGAAACCACCAGAACTCAGACCAAGTTAAAACTATTGCTTTTCATAGCATGTGAGAGGTTTTTGGATGACCTTTGGGTTTCATATTTAAAAAAAAAAAAAAATCCCTCACACAACTGCTCATTCAACACATTTCATTTTTTCAGCACAAAGAAAGATATTTTTGTTACGGTTGGTTCTTGCATGCCATTATGTGTAGCTAGATGATGAAACTCCTCTTTACATGCCTCCCTGGCACCTGAATCACTTCCAAATTGTTAGCTGATTAGAGCCCACAAAGTGTCCCTGCCAGCTTTACTGCACATTCATCCCTCATGCTCATTAGATTGAAGCAACCAACGCAGCAGTATATATTTTTTTTCTGAGGGGTTTCTACTTTATTTTGTTAAAGTGGTTGGCTCCTCTAAAATTATATCAGTTATAGTCTGATGTCTGTGAGAATGCCATTGTTATGGTCTTTAACTGGTCTTTATCTAATATTTTAGATAGTGTTGAGAGAAGTCTTTTTTCTAGACACACATTGAGAGTTGTGCAGCATAACATTAAACAACAGATACAGGACAATTCTAGTCTGTGATCCCATCCTTTACAAATGCCTTTTAGATGTTTAAACTCCAATTCTTAGCTGGAAGTGGATTCACCTCTTTCTAGTAAGTTATTCAATACAGCCACAACCCTGATACTTGTACCCCTGCCTTTTATTAAGGATGATGACCTACAGGAAATGTAACACCCACAGAAAACTGCACTGCTCTTATTGATGGATTGTAGACACTCACACATATATTTAATTACATCAGCATAACTATATATATAAAAGGTCTTTGCTTTTTTTGGTAAGACTCATTTAGGGGATCAAACACTCCATCTTTCTGCAGGGTTTTGAAGTGCGTGAGGTGAGTGGTGGGCCATACCCTCAATGCCTGTTCCACCGTGCAGGTGCCACAGCCTGGATGAGGAACTAGGCTACACCTTTCCTCCAAGGGTGGTGAGGTTACTGTTCTGGAGTGCACACCCCTAGCGGATACAATCTGACTCATCCCAAACTGCTCCGCAGGGACTTTAGGCATTAACATCCTTTCCACACCCCTTGCAAAATTTCTGTAGGCTTTACTAAGGGAATACTTCCCACACTAGCCAGTATGTGCATGTTTATGGCATTCTCAATTGGAAGTGAGAGTTGGTTAATTGATTAAAGGAGAAGAGCTGACGATTAAATAATAGTGTTCTTATTCTAATATCCATTTCTAATGCAGAAGGGAGATCAGTTCAAAGAGTTAAAGAACACACATATACAAACAGCTAGCACCCTATTGGATAAAATTCATGTATTCCTCATTCATGAGCAAATTTACAATAGAGTTACAGTCATGAAAAATGTAAATGCAGCAAGATAAAAGAAGAGGAAAGGGAGGCAAAGCCAGAGTAAATGAAACATAAATAACATGTTTAGAACTTACAGGAAAACCCAGCAGCTAATATTTGCTAAGACAAAATCAAAACACATAGGCTAAATAATCTATGATTGCACATCCTTAATACTAAAGCACATGCTTAACTACACTGGTAAATCAGCTGAGAATGTTTTGCATTTTACAGGCTTGAGCCCTTAATGCATAGTGATAAACACAAATACACATCTATTTCAGCATCTTGTCAGTCATTCATTCTGACAGCTATGCCAGTGTTTTAATCTCCCATTTGTCCCACAGCCTCTCCATTGGCATCCTGGTGCATCAGCTCACTTCAACTTCTGGCTTGCAAAATCTCTCATTTTTTCATTCAAATATCTCCTAGTACTCCCTTCTTAAAGTAACGTGCAAGATGACTCAACAATAAACACCCCACCGATCCGAAATTGAGTCATCGTGTCTCTAAATGCCAAAACCAAATCATTGCCTGAACATATTGCTGCAAGCCTTGTTCTCTTCACCTTCATCATCTCTGTACAGTTTATTAGCCCCATTCATCATGTCATATCTAAAATTAGAAGGCAAGCTCTTTGAGGTATGGGTAATATATTTCCCCCTGTTCCATAAAGGGCCTACAACAGTTTTGAGGAGTGTTAAAAATTTAATTAGTACAACAAATGCCATAAAATAGTAAACAATAAACAACTGTGGTAATTATTTCCTAATTAAGTTTTGTGTTAATTCTTCCCCCTAAATTCTGTGAATGTTTCAAAATCAAATCACTAAATTTCAAATCCCACTTCTCTGTGTATAAACTAAGATTTAAGTTTAGTCTGTTCATGTTATTGTTACCATCCCCTCTGAGTTAGTTTCTTCCAGTTTTTTCTCTTACATACGTAGATTGCTTCATTTGTTATTAAAAAAAAAAAAAATCTATCAGGATAAGAAACTGTTAGTACTAAAAGACACTGAATATATGCAATTCTTACTGCAGCTGTTACAGTCCAAAAATCTTCACTCTACCAAGCAAAACAGTACTGTCAGATTTTTGGTCCTATGATACTTTTGAAGAGTAGAATATGCACACAAATCAAACAAATACCAACTTTCAGACCACTTTTTGAGCCTGAGTAAGATTTCAGATACTCCAGCCTTCCTTATCACTGCTTTAAAATTAATACTTACATAAATAAAGACAAATAAATGAAGATATAATTTATGGAGGCAATTTTAGCATGGAATAATTTAGCTAAAATCAAGGCAGTCACTTCATCCTGAAACATTCTGCTGTGTTAGGAACATATTTTCAAACTACATCACCCATAGCATATTAATTACTGTAATCTATTTAAGAGTAGGAGTTACTGGAATGCTATTAGTACATCAAAGGTAATGCAATACAGTCAGGTGAGCTGGAACTAATCAGCATAACTTACATTATAGGATATCACTAGAACAGATTTATTTTAAATACTTTAATATCTTTGCACAGATTTTCTCATGCGGTAGTGTTTTTGCATTTGAGCTCAAATATTTCACATCGATCAGTTAAGGAATCTTTTCAGTTTCTGAAAGATTAGAGTGTTTTTTGTTGAATGTGTATTTCTTTTCATTGCTACAACTGGAATTTACCTATAGCCTATAAAAAAAAAATTGTCCTTAGGATGTGACCACATAGTTTCTGAATAAGTGAGTAGAAACCCCAGAAAATAATGGTTTATATTGGAAACGCTGACTCAACCTTTAACTATAGAGGCGTGAACTGTTACCTCTGTAATTACCAGTCAACCTCAGTCTTTCCTAATTAAAGTTTTCCTCTGGTTGCATATACTTAAGGCTAACCCTTACTGTTTATTCTACAATATATGATTACAATGAACCTGGTGTAAGTTAAATGATGTAGTTATGTCTGGCTACATACAGCAATTTGATAGAACTTGATAAATAATCAAACCAACCTCTCCCCAAAACCTATGATGTATAGCAACTTGATATTTCCTCATTGCCAACACAATATCATAACATAAAAATGCATTAAACATTCATCAAAGTATGAATCCATCAAACAAAGAAAATCTGTAGCTTACCTGAACAAGGGTCTCCTGCATCCTAGGCCAATTCCAAAGTATTTTCCTTTCTTCTATAAGAAATTTCAGAATTCTATTATATAAAAGAATTGTGTCAAAATCAGTTAATAACATAAATAGTATGAAACAAAAATTAAACATTTCATGTTTAATTATGAAATTCCTTACTTCTGAGAATTTTTTAAATAAAATTCTTCAAATTAGCATTGCAATAAAGCTTAAGATTTCCACGTAGTTAGAGGTAGCAACATCTATTATGATTGCTTCCAAATTTCCATCATTAATCACTGTTTTTTCAGTTATTTAAAACTATGCCAAATATTTATCCCTGGGCTGAAATTTCCCTGCCTCAGGACGAACTTTTCAACTAGATTGGTTCAGTCATTTCCAAGAACAAAGGCTTACATAATGTAATTTGCCCTTGGTTGTGCATATGCAGGAAGATATAAACATTACTTGTATGATCACATACGATTTACAACTAAGGACCCTTGACTCATTCAGGGTACAAGGATGGCTAGTACTTTTTAGGGGAGCTGTTATTTCTTTTTACCCTCTTCATTATTCAGTGTACATCTCCAGACATTCTTTACTGAACACTGGAACTGGAAGAGAACATTTGAGTCTAAGAGAACTCCACTTAGAGATTTTATACAGTGCCTTGGTATAACAGCTGAGTGCTTCTCCAGCATTCATCTTCTGAACTTCTGCAGTGAATGAAGGCACTGTTATTCTAATTTTACCAATGCCCAGGGATTAAGACTAAAAAATATATATATAAAATCCAGTAACTGTATGCCCAAATTAAGATGTCTGCAGTACGTTTCTTCAAAGCATTAGCACTGTGTACTACTGCATGTTCAAAGTTCAGTTCCCATTGGATTTTCTTGCAGCTCACTTTTCATTATCAGTTGCATCTACACATCTTGCTGGCACTATGATGCAGAGTGAAATACATGCAGAAGCCAGATTTGTAGTGCATAGCTGAAAATTAGCACAAACCAGCTAACCAGTGGTAACTCTCTGAATCCAAGCTTGTATCCTGAAGCTCACAGAAGAACCTGCTACAGAACAGTCACCACCACGAAGTATGTGCAAGGTATATATATTTCCATTGCACTAGAGCTATGCAAATTAATATCAGTGGTAGAAGTGTGTATTACACATAAATGTATTAATTGCAATATCTTTAGGTAAAGGTTTAGTGATTCCAATTAAAAAAAGTTTTACTGCCCATTCAGCTGCTTAACAAGGTCAGCAATTACTTTAAATACTACTATTGGGGTGCATCAAGCACAGTATAGCTAGCTGGTCAATGGACGTGATTGTCCCACTCTACACTGCACTGGTGCGGCCCCACCTCGAGTACTGGTTGCAGTTTTGGGCACCTCAATATAAGAAGGACATCAAACTATTAGAGTGTGTTCACAGGAGAGTGACCAAGATGGTGATGGGTCTCGAGGGCAAGACTTATGAGGAGCGACTGAGGTCACTTGGTTTGTTCAGCTTGGAGAAGAGAAGGCTAAGGGGTGACCTCATCATAGTCTACAACTTCCTCAAGGCGGGCAGCAGAAGGGGAGGTGCTGATCTCCTCTCTGGTGACGAGCAATAGGACATGAGGAAATGGAATGAAGCTGCATCAGGGGAAGTTCAGATTGGACAATAGGAAAAGGTTCTTCACTGAGAGGGTGATCAGTCACTGGAACAGGCTCCCCAGAGAAGTGGTCATGGCACCAAGCCTGTCAGAGCTCAAGAAGCATCTGGATGATGGTCTTAGTCGTATGGTTTAGTTTTAGGTAGTCCTGCGAGGAGCAAGGAGTTGGACTCAACTATCCTTATGGGTCCCTTCCAACTTGAGATAGTCAATGATTCTATGATTGGTTACAGAATCTGCCATGGACAGAATTCTACATAGGGAGAGGAGGTGGTGTAATTTGCACATTATATGTTCTCTTCTTTTTCTTGCCGTGTGACACAGAATTGTTTTTATTGCTTTGCTTAAGGGAATAACACAGATCTTTTTATGTCAGTTGCCCACCTACCTACCTCCTCCCCCCC
>NW_008823961.1:1106549-1121188 GCF_000699105.1 Pygoscelis adeliae
GAGTTACTATTCTTTTTCTGCCTGATAAAATATGTCCATCTCTTTACTGGAGTGGAACAATACTGTCACCTGGTGGTTACATTTACTAGTAGTGGTCAATCAAATCCAGGTAGAAAAAGACCTCTATTAAACACTTTGCAGAATTTATGTTCTAAACAGATGAATAACTTGTTGAGATTCATGAACAATTTAATGCTAAGAACCCAATTGTGATGTCATTAATTATAGTGAGTGGCACTAGCATCATGGCAGTGGGTCAGGAAACCAGTAACTAAGTACTTTGTTATGGAAAGAACAAAACATTGGCCCTACATGATTCTAATAGCAACTGATTCTGCTGCTTTTTCTTTGAACTAATCTTCCCATTGAACTAGATAAGGTATTCTGGGGTTAAGAAAATATAGATAAACACAGATATACACAGCATTTTTCAGTGTAAATATGCCAGATTTTGGCTTCTGATGGCTAAGCAATACAAGGATAAGAAAAAAATAGAAATGAAACATTATCGGTGTTTTAACTGATACTAAACCAGATTATACATACACGTTGCTATTTCAGTTCTAGAAAGTGAGCCCAAAGAACAATACCTTCATTTTGGAACATACTTAGATATGATAGCCCTTAATCCTGTAGAAGTACCTTTCATAACATTTTGTTGATCCCCAGTTTCTGCATTCTACACTGATGACTTTTATCAATGCAGCAGAATTACAATATTTACTATAGCTTTCAACTGCTTCATTTTTAGAAAATCCAGTTCCTAGATATTTAAAAAAATGGAATCCTGAATTTGAATTTATAACCTCTAGGAGAGCTGATACATTTATGGTTATTTCTATGACAAGGAAAGGACACTCTTCAGTCCTTTAGCCATTATTATGCTTTCTCTGCTGCTTCTTATCCTTCCTTTGGGCATAATATGAAGTACTTGATGATTATACTGTTTATGACCGCAGCCTGTTCACTTTTCTGGAAAAAAGTCATGTGCATCCAAAGGAGTTTTCTACTAATAGAAAATCCTGAGGTACTGATGGCATAAAATTGTCTGTTTATTACAAACAAGAACTAAAAAGGCTGTGAATAATTAATTCCAAGACATTGCCTCCCTTGAAATGGCATCTCTACTACTGTTAGAAAATATCACTTGATTCTGTCATACAGGAACTTTACATCAGTCAGAAACATGAGACGACTTTCAAGGTGAGCTATGACCCGAGCTGACTAACGATCAGCATGGGCCTTTTGTTACAGAAACCATCCTAGATCTTTAAAATTCTTTCCTTTACTAAACAATTGCAGTTTTCTCTTGCTAGAAGCCATTTTTAGGCAATGACTCTGTGAACTCAGAGTGGACTCCGATGTCTTACTGCAGGTAGGTGAGAAAATGCATCAGTAGGGAAACTGTTGCTTGGGGGTCTCCATGCTCAAAAGGTAGACCACATGCAGTGGACACACAGGTTCCTGTTATCTCTTGAATTTCTCACTCCAAGACAGATTCAGTCATTTTTATATTTCCTCAGAGTCCTGTCAATCCTCTAAAATAAGGAAACTTTTAGCATGCTGCAGAGAGGCAACCTTGAGCTCTTTGAGTTCAAAGCTCTTTGAGGCAACATTTTACCATTTCAGTGCTGTTCTTCTGTCCTGTAACACTGCTTCAGAACAGACTAGGAGGAGTTTGTTACACTTTATCTTGGATCTGCAGCCAGATAAGAACTTAAATATTTGGAGTGAAGTCCAATGAATGGTGCAGAAGATAAACACCTACATGTTACTTAGCTGTAAACTGTAGCCAACAAGGAAATTTAAATTACATGTTATCCATTTGCTTGTGTTCTCTACGATGTGTGCTACCAACTGAATACAAGTTCTCTTAATGGAAATACCTCCTCTGCAGGCTGTGATTTTTTCCCAAATGGAAGGCTGACCAAAAAACTTTATTCTATTAGAGCTCCTTACACTATCACAATATAGGTGGTAAAGCTTTATTAATGAAAAAAACAACGAACAGTAATTTCCCACAGCCTCATCACTCTGATTCCTCACCACCTGTAGGACTACAATGTGGGTTCAGCCGCTGGCTCCCCATTACTGTCCCTTTGTTCTTCTCATGCCTTCTTTTCTCTTTGATCTTACCCATGCTAGAATGCACGGAAAGAGGAGAAAATAGGAGAAAATAGGAGAAAAGAACATTCAACTTCTCAGTTGTTTTCAGCCACTGAAATCAGATGGGCTTTGGAGACACAAGGGTCAGCAAACCACACAGATGCTTTTTCAGAACAGAAATTTAAACACCATTTTGAAGGTAGATTATGAAAGATATTTATACCACTTTTTTTTTTTTTTTTTTTTTTTTTTTTTTTTTTAAAAAAATACAAAAAAAGTTTTTTTTTTTTTTTTTTTTTTTTTTTTTTTTTTTTTTTTTTTTTTTTTTTTTTTTTTTTTTTTTTTTTTTTTTTTTTTTTTTTTTTTTTTTTTTTTTTTTTTTTTTTTTTTTTTTTTTTTTTTTTTTTTTTTTTTTTTTTTTTTTTTTTTTTTTTTTAGCTTTTTGAAACAACAAGCAAAAACAGGGCAAGGAAACACATTTTAAAGATAGTGTGAAAATGAAAAGACACATAAGGCCTTTTTTACTTTATTTAGTTGTTCAGTTACCCTGACTGGGAGCACTCTCAGCTTAGAGGGATTCACCTGTGGAACAGAAGAGCAGACCACAAAAAATCCCCTCTACTTGTTTTGGCTTAGCAGAAGTCAGGACTCCAGGATACACAACGCAGCACAGCTCATTGAGTTCTCTTCTTCCTATTGTGTGGAAGCATCAGGGCTTCATCTAGTGTTCACAAAGAAAATTACAGTTAAGAAGAATAAAACCTAAGGCAAACCATGATACATAGCAATAATACTAGTCCAGACAATTTCCTTTTAACTGTTATCAGGAACAATGACCTGTAATTTGTGTGAAGTTCAGACTGGTGGTTACAGATACGATTCACAATATTACCCATCCTACAAAATATACTGACAAAGTGCCTTAGTCTATAGACTAAGATCATATGCATCTAGTCCAAACTGTCCTGAGTATTGTTAAAGTTTCCTTGATTTTTTAATTGTTTTTAAATCAGTGTTATATCTATAATGTATAAATCTATTCAAATCTATAGGACAGTTTCATCTGTTTTTAATTCTCCAGTTCAACACAGCTATGCCTAGCAATTCAAGTGACTTGAGCTGTCACTTGGCCAATGATCTCAGGATACATCACATCACCTATGTAAAGAGTAGTAGGAAAATTGTTTGCCATCTAATTGTTTCAAAAGAGCTGAGCCAGCTTAAGAACAGGGTACTAATCTGCCTGATTATGATAACATCCAGTTCAAGGCCAATGAAGAAAATAAGGAGAACCTTTTCATGAACTGTGTTAGACTACTCCTAAGATGGCACAAAGAAGGCAAAGAAACTTGTTTGGGAATGGCTAACAATGTACAGCAAACAGTATAAGATTCTTATATCTTCCTACAAGTTGCTGATCATAAAAATCTCTGAAGATGCTTAGTGCCTTTTCAAAGCAGGCCCAGAAGATTATTTTCTAAGTAGAAGCAGGTCAAGATTTAAAGAAAGAAAGATGACTAAACTCTTATTGATATCATGATGTGAATCAGAGGCCTCAGAATGTCTAAAATGAGTACTGCATGGAAATATGAAGCCATGTTTAACGATAGGGATGTTAAAGAAGTTACATTTTCAGGTATCCCCAGTTCTAGAATAATTTACTCCTTACAAATGTGAAATGCTGCTAGAGTTACCAGTATACCCAGAAACAACTTTTCAACATGGTCTTATTATAATTGTATGCTTCTATTCCACTAGTACTCAGAATTTTTTATTTTATTTTCTATCCTTTTTGAACTTTTAGTACTAGCAAGGACTCTGTATCACTTCAGCAGCATCCATAGAAAGGAAAATTTATTTTTAATTACAATTGAGTATGGCTTACATTAGCTTGGTAATTTTTTTTTAGGAGCAATCCTATTGCTGATATAGATGATTGGCTTATATTGTTGTGCTGTCCCTGGAAAATGTGGAAGGGACATTGTGCTCAGAGATGTCCTAGTCCCCAGAATAAGAATAAACTGTAAAACAATCTGTAACTGCCACGCTGTTTTCTCTCAGAAAACTGTGCTTCAGTTAAAGAATCACCCATCTTCAGTCTTTGTATCCCTACCACCCAAATGCAGACATGATCATGGACACTGACTTCACACATTAGAAGCAGTCATATTCCCTTGAGCAAGTGCACTGCAAGCCAGCATGCTCCAGTTTTTCAGTATTTTGCATTGAGGGCCGGTACGCATCTGCACAAGCAAAGGCTAGATTAAGTTTTAAATACCAAGAGAGGTTATTTTACTGTTATTTTCAACAGAGATCTTTCATATAGTTGTGTATAAAGTATTTCTAACCTCAATGTCATCTTCCCCCTGCCTTCCCTTTCCATAACCTCTGAAATCAAAACCCAGCCACAGGGCAGTTTGGAATCAAGTGCTGCTTTCCTTGGTGCTAAGAGGGTTTATATAAGACATAATGAACCACACTTGGCATCATGAAGGTCATTAGCATAGTTCTTTGGTGTATTAAGTGATACACAGCCCACCAAGTCACAGTGTGAAGGGGTAAGGTTTTGTTGTTCTCCCGCTGTCATGCTCAGTGTCTGCACAGAAGAAGAGCACTGAGGTTGGTTAATTCACCACAGAGATTAGGCTGGATGGTTGCCTTCAGTAAATCACACAATATATTGACAGTTCATTTACTGAGGCTCGCTGCTGACTCATGTTTAGGCAGACAACTAGGGAAAAGATGCTTTCTGGTTACTTCAGGCCAACCTCTCCTAAAAATATTACTTTATAGTGTATGAAACTTTAACAGCAAAGCAAAGTTAATGTAAATAATTCCAGTAAAATTCCCCAAACCCCACATTTCAGACATAAACCTAATAAGGAATCCTGGCTGATTATCAGAATTATAGTTCAATGAAACTTATGTCAATAGATTGCTCAGTAGTACAGCAACAATAGCCATTGAGACTACTTGTAAAGCACTGAACTGCATACCCTTTTTCTCTCTGGCAAGCCGTCAGTTCCATCAGTTATCCCACCAGCTCTTTTGTCTCTTCAAACAAGAACACAGTTTGACTCATTAGAAGTTATGCCTGCAATTTTCAAAAAGCAGAGCCTAGAGTTGGTTCTAAAGATCTTCTCTAGGCCTTCCGGGGTTTAATGGGAAAATAAACAAGCACAGGCAAGCTGCAAAATCATTTAGAATCCAGTATGAGTTCTTGAACATGTTTGCTTGCTATTTACTCTGCCGTATTTCTGAAGCAGTAACAGGGTTAATGAAAACATAAAACATATGCAAATGAAAAAGGAATGGTGGAAATGCAAGGAAGTGTCTCATTGTAATTAAACTTACTTAATATTTACACAGCATTTCACAGTTGGATATCACAAAAAATTATAGTAGAATCAATTTGAGCTTGATGGTTCTTTCACCTATGCTTCAGAACAAAGCAACAAACCCCAAAGTCATCTGTCATGTGGCAGGAAACAACTTTTTCTTTCTCTTCACTTGCAAAAAGGCAATGAAGATTATGGTTCCAGTTTAGAACAAGACGCTTGCCACCTTGCTTAGTGTGTGCACGTACCAATGTGTCATGGTCTAAGTTACAACCAAGGGTGTCATCTTTTGCTATAACTCAGAAGTACAATTCAGACTAGATTGACATACCAGGGCAAGCCTTCCAGCAGCACCGGAATCTATTCAAGGGCCACAATTCTGCCTTGTAGCTAAGTAGGAAGGCTGTGTCATATTATGTATTCAGTTCAGCTAACTAGTTCCAGACTTGCTCACATCTACCTGTTCACCTGGCAGTCATTTACTTGCACTACAGTATATATGCATTAAAAATGCCCAAAATTGAAATCTTAATTTTTACACATTTTAGCACCATTTTGTGTTAAGCTTATAATGGAGTATCATGCTTGTTTATGTTATATCCTTCTCCATGTTATCCTCAGACTTTTCCCCTCAAGCATGAACATGCTGTATGTTCTGTGTATCTGAGCTGTTTACTTGCTACCCCTACTACTCCACACATCATTATTTCTTAACTCCAGAAATCCATCAGAGTATCGTAAGAAATTCCTCACTAAACTTTTAGCATTATTTTCCTTTCTTCTTATCAACACAGAAACTTCGCTCTCTGGACCTTGCTTTGATAGTTCCCTTTGTTCAACTGTGCATTTGGGTCTAGTTTAGTGGGGTATGCAACCTCTCTAGGATTTTTTTTAAAAAACTTTATTTTTTAAACTTTATTTTATGCATTTGAAGTATTAAAGATTTTATTTTCCCTTTCTAATTGTCTTCTTGTTTGCATTTGTTTTATATAGCTTATATTTTTTTTCCTTATATTCCTTGGGGAAATTGCTTTATTATCATAAGAAAAAAAACCTGTATCATCAAACAAATTATTTGGATCGGGATTTTTAAACCTGATTAGTGGCATGTATTTTCTTAACATCCTGGTGCTCAACTTGGAACATTTACAAGAGAACTTTCATTAGTAGAAGGTCAATTACCTCCTGCTAAACAAATCAGCCTATTTAAGAAAACTGAAGTTAGGTATCCAAAGTGGAGATATTCATAGTCCCCTTTTTTATTCTGAATCATGGTGATAAATTAAAACAGACAGCTTACTTCTTTGAAAATGACATAGTAAACTATTCAAGGTATAAATTCTGCAGACAATGGTGCTAAATTTTATGTTACAAATGCCGATACTATAGGAGTATCCAAAAAGAATCCTAGAAGAGATACACACAAACTATTTTCCATAGTTTACATTAGACTGTCAAATTTGAGCATACCTTCACAAGACTGCTGTGCTAAATACAAAAAATAAATGCATACATAGATATGTTAGTCCACTAAATATAGTTTCTCTTGTGATAAGATGACTGGATAAAAAGTCTGAACACTGGAAAAGTAACCCAGAGACTGAAAGAATTAATTGCTGAAGAACTGTCTGATACTTTGTTTAAAACGTTACTTATTTCTCAGTAATACATCATAGGTGGGTCTAATTTAAGCAGTAGAGTTTCTCATTCTGTTTGTGTTTCAGCTGTCACATTTCACAAATAAAAGATGGAAATATTTTTTCTAATTTTTTCTAAAACATACTAGGATCTACAGCAACTGATATCACAAAATTTATGTACAATATTCATTACCACAATGATTATACTTTATTACCATTTATGCCATGAAAGTGTAGGACTAAAACCAGGTATTTAAAATTACTTATGTTGTTCAGCAGTATTAAAATACAACAAAGAGAAAAATAAAAATGACATTTTATGTACAGAACATTGCAACATCTAGAGATAAATACCTTGAACATTCACCGTTAGATGTACCTGTTAGTTAATTGTTTTTATTGCAAAATTCATAAAGGGCTCTGGACCGTAGTTATAAAATTATTTAAAGTATCCCAGTTCCTGAAATAAATATTTTAAACTGTTGAATCTTGAATATTGAAAAAAGTTAGAACTGTGTGGTCTTTAATCTTCTTTCCCCCCCACCCCCTCCTTAGGAATGTTATAGCAATGGGTAACTTTTGAGTTTAAAATACTTCTTCAGCATTCTTACATTAACAATGCCCTCTCCTTGACTTGCTGGTCTACACACCTGTAGATCGAATTACAATAAATTTGAAAAAAAACATTCATGAACCACATAAAAGAACCTGACTACTGTAATCCAAAACACCAATAAGATAACCACTCTGAAAGTTATGGAAATAGCATCAAAACCATTAAAATCAATATTTTTTAAAATAACATACATGCTTAAATATACACACCTCTCAAGCAGTCTTAAAACAAGGATCTTTTTTCTTTTTCCTACAGAATTTGTGGTAGACAAACCTTAAAAAGATTGGAGTAGTAGTTCAACTTCATAATCAGAAATTGTCCCAACGCAATTTCTACAAAACCTAGGACAAAGTAGTATAAAAATAAACTCTTGGATAATGTACAAACAAAACACACATATTTTTGCTTTCTTGCCATATTTTCTCTACCAGCTCCATATGTCAACAAGGTGCAATGGCATTGAAAAAATTACAAATGTGAAAGTTTTTGGCTCTCAGAAAAGAACTTTGTTTAATTTTCATGGAAATTTTGGCCTGTGTCTCCTGTTATTTGAAACAAGACATATATCTTTGGTCACATTTCTACAACATTCTGTGCATGTCATAATAGCAGTTGGATATCTCTGCCATCTAGATACATATTTCAAAGAGAACTACATACTATTTTTCTTCTAAGGCCAATAGGATACTTCTGAAATAAGTATTTATTTGTTCTGATAATTCCATTGATACAAAAAGTACAGCCATATCTTGAGGGTAAATTTGTAAAATTATCTATTTATTCTCAAAGTAACTTCAAAAGAGAGTTTATTTAATGTAAACAATTCTCTTTCGCTATGCAAATATTAAGCTATCAGCTTTTCTTTGAAGTCTTAACAGCTTCATAGTCAATAAAGTCAAAGGCTGCAGAGTGGTTACAGATGGATGTAACAGTATTAATCTCACAATTAGAACTCTCTCAGCAGCTTGCTATCCATCAGCACAATGGCTGCTGCCTCCCACACTACAAACAAGTCTGAAACCAAGTGAAAAAGCATGTAGGAAGTAAAATGCTTTTCAAGTTGGCTTCTTGATAACCTTACATAGAAAGCAAGATTAGAAATTGTTTTTCAACAGGTTCTAAGTTTCTTTAAGGCACAACTTGCAATATGCTGTGGGTGGTTTGTCTTATTGATGGTAAACAATCCTCCATAAGTTAAACATTTCAACCTTTGTTAACAACACTTCCAAGTATTTTGCTTTGTAACCAAAGGTATTTGGGCAGTTTAGCATATCTACTAGCTCAGATTTTCTCCAGTCCTTTCACAACCTGTACTTGCAGTGCTCACCAAAGCTCAGGCTCAAATTCTACACTTTTTTTTTTTCCTTTTACAAAGCTGGAGAGAATGTCAAATATTTTCTCACACAAATAGTCTGAAAGATACTTACAGGAGTCATATATGGCGCAACTTAGGCTTGATTAAAATTAAGTGCATAACAGATATGAGTAACAAAATAAGATTATTTCTTAGTGCAAATCCCCTTCAGTTTATACATGTATACAAGCTTTCATATGGGAAAAACAGACACTGCCGCAAGATTATTTTTTCAAAATGTAAAGAACAGAAAATCCTGAAATACACATTGGTATTTCAGAATGCCTGGAATCAGAATTAAAAATTAATTCTGTAATTAAAACAAATTATCCATTAATTAAAAAAGCAAAGTATTTTCATAACTATTTCTATTTCCCCATAAATAAGAATCTTCCTAGGCAAGAGGAAATCTACCCATCAGTTCTGTTGACAAAATTAACTGCATTTGGGGAGATATCTTAAGAAATGGCTTTTTAGGATTAGAGTTTGGTAGGTTTTGAAAAGTAACAAAATAATGAAAATAGAAAATATTTAACACAATGGAGATAGTACTTAAGATCATGGTGAATATGATATGGAAACTGTATTCTGTAAAATGAGTGGCTTAATTTGGCTATTTATTAAATATTTGGGGTCTACAGAAAGTAGAAAGACATTCTCAGATGGTATAAATATACAGCATTTAACTCAATTCAACAATACAATGTTAATTTACATCAGTTAAAGATCTGACTCCCACAGTGACTAAACATATATAATTCTTTGGAGATGCTAACTGCAAGCTTTTCATTTAAAAATCACTGTTAAATCATTCCCATATATTCCTTTCCAACGGTAATGGAAAAAAAAACTAAATAATCTTTAAACATATCTCTACTTCAAACACTGCAGCTGAAATCTCTATCCAGATAGAGAAAAAAAAAAAAAAATCACAATAATAATAGTATATTGGAAAGTTCATAATAAAGCACATAAAATTTTAAATGCTTATTTTTGGTCAACAAAATGGTCAACAAACACATTTTTGTGGGCTTGCCCAGGAACTGCTCAAGACAGCTAATAATTTAACATAAAAGCTAAAATAGATATCCACAAACCAGGGTAATTTGTATGGCTATAGGATGTTTTTCCTTTCCCCGTTAATAATTGCTTTGAGTTGGTGAGACCACCCACAGTGATATCATGTTGGGAAGTCAAATATGGGGAGGGAAAGGCAGACAAATGAAAACTAGAAACATATCTGGGAATATCTGGTTTTAAGGCTGGGATAAATGGAAGACACACCCATTATTATAGATGACAGCTTTCCCTAATAGCCCAAAATATACTTAATTGTGGAGTAAAATTCACATTTATCCCAGCTGGACTTATTTTGGGTTTGCTTCTTAGACATTTTGTGTGACCATTGTCCTATTTTTCTCTTCTAAACTTGATCTAGAACAATGATTTAATATTTCTTAAAAAAATGCACACCCAAGAATTCTTTACCTAATCCTTGCCATACATCTCTTCCATATCAATCAAGTTTAACACCACGCATTTCAAATTACCTTCGCAGCCTAGTCTCAAGTCACAGATCCTTTAACTATCATACTTGAACTATCGAGCAGACCCTTCTGACAAAACTTCCATTGTCAAATTACTAATGAAGTTTAAATGGAGCTAGTCCAAAGAAAAAGATTTGAAAAGTGATTGCCAGAGTATGCACACATCAACTTTGGGCAGCAGGTTAGTGAAATTCATAGATATCACTAGATCTGGGAACATCTTTCCTGACCCACAAAGTTTTAAGATTTAAAAAATACCCCCTTGCATTCTGAAGTGAGAAAACAGTGAAAAGAGATCCTCGCTTTCCAGATAAACTAGTCTTGTGTTTCAGAAAGCAGGCACCATAATTTTATGCATTGCAAGTATAAAGTATGTTTGAAGATTTTGCCTGCAGGAATCCAAATTCGTAACTCAGAGAGACTTTTAAGTATTGTGGTCATTTCTGAAAATGAGACTTCGACTCATAAGTTACAGGAGGACTTTGGAATCACAGAATCATAGAATCATAGAATCATTAAGGTTGGAAGAGACCTCCAAGATCATCGAGTCCAACTGTCAACCCAACACCACCATGCCCACTAAACCATGTCACTAAGCGCCTCATCTACATGTCTTTTAAATACTTCTAGGGATGGTGACTCAACCACTTCCCTGGGCAGCCTGTTCCAATGTTTAACTACTCTTTCAGTAAAGACATTTTTCCTCACATCCAATCTAAACCTCCCCTGGCACAACTTGAGGCCATTTCCTCTCGTCCTATCGCCAGTTACTTGGGAGAAGAGACCAACACCCACCTCGCTACAGCCTCCTTTCAGGTAGTTGTAGAGCGCGATGAGGTCTCCCTTGAGCCTCCTTTTCTCCAGGCTAAACAACCCCAGTTCCCTCAGCTGCTCCTCATATGACTTGTTCTCCAGACACTTCACCAGCTTCATTGCCCTTCTCTGGACACATTCCAACATCTCAACATCCTTCTTGTAGTGAGGGGCCCAAAACTGAACACAGTATTTGAGGTGCGGCCTCACCAGGGCCGAGTACAGGGGGACGATCACTTCCCTCCTCCTGCTGGCCACACTATTTCTGATACAGGCCAGGATGCCGTTGGCCTTCTTGGCCACCTGGGCACACTGCTGGCTCATGTTCAGCCAGCTGTCAACCAGCACCCCCAGGTCCTTTTCCGACAGGTGAAGTAGTTTCTTACAGACCCACAGGTAATAAATAGAGGAAAATAATATTGAGGATTTACCAACGACTCATTGTTCCTGTCAAAGCTGATTACTTTCTGTAATGAAATTATTTTGTCCATGGACAAGGAGAGAGCAAAAAATGTCATTTACTGGGAACTCAGCCTTGGATTTTAACACAATCTCCCTACAAGTATCCTTCTACCCAAACTGAGATACAGACTGGGCTGGTGGACTGTAAGGCAGGTGAAAAACTGACTAGATTGTTCATCTGAAAAGGTAGTAGTTAATGTTCAAAATGGAACTGGCAGCCATCATAAGTGCCATTCCTCAGGGGCTGATATTTGGGCTGATAATGTTTAACGTCTTCATCAACAACCTGGAAAATGAGGCAGAATGCATCCTCAGTTTGTTGATACCAAATTTGAAGAGGTGCTTGATATCCTGGAGTGCAAGGATGCCATCCAGAAGACAGGCTTTTAGTACTGAGCCAGAAGGAAATTAATGGCGCTCAACAAGGATGTATGCAAAGACTTGTACCTACAACAGAAACACCCCATGCAATAGTATCAGCAGAGGACTGACTGGCTAGAAAGGAACTTTGCAGAAAACAACTTCATTGTCCTGATGGACACTCCTGATGGACATAAAACAATATTGTTGCAATGAAGGCTATGCACATCAACAAGAATGTAACCATCAGATGAAGGGAACGGATTAATCCCCTTTATTCAGCACGAAGCCTCATCTGAATGCAAATGTACATTTTAGGGTTCTGAAGCACAAGAAAGTCCCTGAAAGACTGGAGCAAGTTCAACAAGATGGTCAGGACCATACAGTGGTCATGTCAGCACATGACATATGAGGAGAGACTGAAAAAATCGGATTTGCTCAGTCTTAAGAAGAGAGGGCAAAAGAGGTATCTAATGCTGTTTTCAATAACCTAAGCTCAAGCTGAAAGAAGACAGCTAGACTGTACTCAAAGGTGCTCAGAAAAAGTAACAGGCAACAGATGTAAGTTGCAGCAAGGAATTCTGACCTGGTATAAGGAAAAATATTTTCATTGGGACAGTGATTAAGTTCAGAGATGTTGTGGAACCTCCATCCTTGCATATTTTCAAAACTCAACCAGACAAGACCCTGAGCAAGCTGAAACAGCTTTACATGGGCCTTTCTTTGAGCAGGAGGTTGGACTAGATGACCTCCACCAGTCTTTTCCAACCTAAATTATGCCCATATACAGACAATTATCTAATCCTTTACTGACCTTCATTAGGAAAAGCAAACTACGAAGAGCTTGGTAAATCTCAACCTGCAGGCAGCCATATTTCATCTGGATCAGAGCCTTTATGACTAATTTACTGTCTGCTAAATTGTCACCAACTTTGCTTTCCCTATTTTAGCATGCATTTAATATTGATGAAGCAATCTTATGCCTCAAACAGATCAGATCATGAACTGCTTTAACCTTAATACTTGCAATGTCTCATGTTGTGACTTGCAGGGCTAAGCAATCTTTTTCTTCTTTTTAAAACTTATTTCAACATATTTGCATCCATAAATCTGTAGAGGAAGACTGTATTATGAATCGTTACTAGATGAATCATTTTTGTTGACAATTTGTCTATTTCTATTCTTACAGTAAATACTATTTATGATCAAGTTGCTACTTCAGTCAAAATATGAGTCATACCTTTACTGGTGTTCTTACTGGAAAAGAAGAAAATCTCTAACTGATAAGCAGTATCATTTAATGTCTCCCCATATGCCCCAGCCTTGCAAAGGGCACTGCACAGAGGCTTCAAAGATATTTAAGCATGCTGAGTCCTGTTACAGAACTGGGGCATTAATCTGTCAGACCTTGATTTTATTCCTGTTAACTTCAAATGGAGCAGAACTGCTTTGCTGCAACCAAAATCCTGGCAAAGAGCTTACTTCATATAGCTTCATGCCTTTGGCAAAGACATTAAATTGTTAAGTAGTACATTCTATAATTATCATGTACAGCTTTCTTACCCTAATTTATAAGTTACTGAATTCTGAATCCCTGAATTTATTTTGTCACACTTGCAAACGTGTAAAACTGTAAACAGTAAAGTTTTAGTTTGGATCAGAAGTGCTTTTCTGAAGCTAATCTCCCTGTCAGTCCCCTCTTGCTGCACTTTGTTTCCATCATGGAGCAGTCTCAGCATGCAAACTGAATTCCTTTGAATGAAGCTAAACCAAAAATGGCCCAACCACATGCTTCAGCTACTCAGTGAAGTTAAATCCCTTGGACCAAACTAGAGCTGGTCTGAAGCTAGTCACAATTCTCAAAACTTGTATAAACAATCCATACTTCATCCTCAGCACCAACAGTTTCACACTACGTATCTGCTCCTCTTTCCCCTTACTATTTGATAATAAAGGCTAAACCTTAATTGTTCTGATCAGTAGGTAATTCCAGCTGCATCTCATTTGAGTTTGGATGTTTTAAACTTAAGTGTCCTTGTAAGAGATTCATCTACATTTCTTTGAGACAACAGAGGGAGGGAGGAGGGGAGAGAGAGAGTGGGGAGAGAGGTGGAAGAGAGCAAGTAGGGTTGGAGAGAATGAAGGGAAAAGGGGAGGGGGAGAATAGGGGGAGAGGGATGGAGACTAGGAGAGGGAAAAGAGGCAAAGGGAAGAGGAGGAAGAGGTGAGAGGAAGACAGGAGAGGAAGTAGGAGAGGAGAGAGAAGGGGGAGAGGAAGGGAGAGAGGATGACAGTGAGGGAGAGAAGGAGGGAGGAAGGGAAGGGAAGGGAAGGGAAGGGAAGGGAAGGGAAGGGAAGGGAAGGGAAGGGGAGGGGAGGGGGGGGGGGGGGGGGGGGGGGGGG
>NW_008823961.1:1121199-1129020 GCF_000699105.1 Pygoscelis adeliae
GGAAGGGAAGGGAAGGGAAGGGAAGGGAAGGGAAGGGAGGGGGGGGGAGAGAGAGAGACTGGGAGGGAGAGTGAGAGGAAGGGAGGGAGAAAGAAAGATATCTTCTGAGAGAATTAATTAACATCTGCAGGTAAGATGCTCTCTAGAGTTAGCTTTTTCCACTATATCCTGAAAAAGTCTAGATAACAAACTTGAGGAAGATGCTTAACTTTGAGGTGAGACAAATACCATACTTAGTTAATAGCCCCAGTGGGGTTTAGAATAGAACAGTTTAGTTGGAAATGACCTACAATGATCATCTATATCATCAACGATCATCTAAATAAGATATAAACCTATTTACATTGGGATGGCACAATCTAATAATCTATAAACTTTATAATAATTATAATTGCAACTTCTGTATGACACCTAGTACTGTTTTCTCTTAAAGCTTTAATTTGCATTAATAACCCTATGAATTTTTATTTTTTTGTTTTTAATATTTTTTTCAAATTTATATTTGCACCTACACTAACACTAAACAAAAATGCTAGAAGAAACCATTACTTTTAATAGAAAAATAGTTCAGGCCTTATAACTTTATATGTGTGTCAGTATCCCAGACCACTCTTCCCTTATTTCATACCCTCATCAGGTCAATGGACAGAGCTGTTGCCTCACCTCAGCAAGAAGGTACATTTCTTGTCTTCCTCAGAACTCTCAGCACGGGAATGAACAGGGCAAGAGAATATTTTGATCACATCATCACGTCTGGACTTTTTAATTAAAAAAACCCCAAACCCCTGCAATTTAAAACCATAAATTTCTACCACAGCATTGCATTTTTTCACACTGTAAAATTAGTAGTCTGTATGCCAGGTGACCCCCTTTCCTCTCTCTATGTGCTACAGCCACATATTGGAACACATTGTCTCCCATGAGGCACCAAAATTTCTCCTTTCGTTGTTGGGAAAGTTGATGCACTGTGGGTTGCTTTTCTCTTTTTGTGCACAAAAGAACGTGGGGCAGCCGGATTTGCATATTTATCAACCCATAGCGGAAGTGATCAAATAGTCCTAACAAAAGACCTAAGGCAGAAGCTGCAGAGAGACAGACAGCTCCTGAAAGAGACCCTAAAGGAAGACACTTCTGGATAGAGAAAACATATTTTCCTAATGGAAAACCATCTGGAATGATTTTTTTCCATCAGTCCTAAAGTCAACTAAATATATATTCAAAATTACATGTCAGCATTTAAATAGTGCACATTCTGTACCATTAGATATTAAAAAATATTCAAGTAAATGTCCATGTATTCAGAACAAACTGATAAAATGACAGAAGCAAAAGAACAACTGGAAAAATTGCATAAGGTCTGAAATTGTATTAAATCAATGTCATTAGCTTGCTTTATTTAGAATAAGCATGTGTGACAAAGTACACAACCTCACAGTACTCCACAGAAGATAGCAGTAACAATCTTCTAGAAGCCTCAGGGCACAAGCCTTATTTGCAAAAATAATTGCTTCTCCCTGTCAAAGTCTGGCTCACATTGACTGCACGCTCCTACAATGAGATCAAGATTAACCATCATGAGCCAACACTTTCAGTGCTGTGAGTCACAGATCACATTACAGACAAGGACAACTGTAACCACATTACTGAAATCAGTATATCAAATCTGGTCCACAGGTCACATCTAGGCCAACACTCCTAAAGAAATATATACTAAATATTACTGTACGTAGACAAGCTTCAAGGTATGAAGTAGAATAGGAGAGAATTATTAAAAAAAAAAAAAAAAAAGAATTACTAGTGTGAGTTCTCATTGGTGAAAATAGATTAAATGAAAACTCAGTAACCATAGCACTCCAAGCAACAACCAGGAGATACAGCTAGACAGAACTGTGTTGTAAATATAAGGCTATCAGAGCCAACTTAAGAAAGCAGCTTATCTGACTTAGTATGATGTTGTGCTATGTTACCGTGTTTCTCAAATGAAAGCCATTAACAAGCACAGCACACCTAGGCTAGTCTTTTCCAGTACATTAATGGATCTGTTTCAAGCTAGTGGAAGCATCTACACTCTGCAATGTTAATCTATGCCACGTGTAAGAGAGTGCTCTTAAACAGTAGTGTGCCTGTGATGAAAATCAGACTGACCATGCTTTGTGGTATAGAACTTCATAACAAGATTTACTGTTGGAGCACATACTGGCAAACAGTTCATTTTAATGAGACAAGAAACATGGCAGAAAAATGAACAAAACATCTTATTGCATTGCTGCTCTCTCTTAGAAAAATGCCTCAATATTTTTGCTTAGATTCTGGGTGTTCCTCAGTTACTTCTTTTACAGACACTTGTTTTAGCAACTAAGTTCTCTGCCTGTCTTAAACATTTAATCTTGGTGTTGAAGCTTTATGATGAATTTTATTACATTTTTATTTTGTTACACTTCTGCAGTGTCCCAATACTTACATAGTGAATTCATACTGATGCAGTTACATTCACATTATGTTAGGAGATAACATGAAATGACAGTTATCAGGCTATATTAAGTAGGTAATACTGGGATGGTGGATTAGATTAAAACATGATTAAAACAGTAGGAAAGAAAAAACCCAACCCTTTTCATTGCTTTTACTAGTATTCCTCCTTGAGATTAATGTCAAAGATGTTTAGAAATCTGGATGGGCATGGCTTGAATCTAAATTTTAAAATCCTACTATTCCTGATGACATATTTAGAACAGCTTAATATCAGCTACCATTTATCTACACTCTAGAAAGTAGCAGAGACTAAGAAAAGGTCAGAGATGGAGGATCATTCACAAGTATTCATCTCCAAATGAGCATCTGTG
Organism: Pygoscelis adeliae; assembly: GCF_000699105.1. NCBI lineage: Eukaryota > Metazoa > Chordata > Aves > Sphenisciformes > Spheniscidae > Pygoscelis > Pygoscelis adeliae. The sequence continues at coordinate 1,124,043 of NW_008823961.1, forward strand.
ATGGCTGAATGAGCAAACTACTTTATGATCTTTGGAACAAACCAGAAGAATTTTCTATTCTCTGTGGTACCCTGTTTATGACAGGAGCTTCAAAAACATTGAGAAACCATTTGTTGATCTTTAATCCCTGTATGGATTTACCACTTGATCTAGCAGGTGGTGTCTGAGAAAAACCTTTACTAAGTTGCAATGACCTCCAGAGCCACCAAGCAGCCTACAGACAAGACAAAAATAGTATCTGCTGTGGTCTTTGAAAACTGATAATCAAATATTACACTACAGTAGGCAGATATGAAACAGGTCATTATCATAACTAGGGGAAAAGAGAAAAGTGATCAGTTAAATATACATTTTGATCAATGAATAAACACTTTTGAGTCTACAACTTCCTGCAAAAACCTGTGTTACTTCTATTTAAAAACTGACAAAATGCATGTATTTTGAGCTAGATGCCAGATGATTAATAAAGCTTCTGTCATGCTAAATGTCTGTTTCCAAAGCCTTCTAAGAAAAAAAAAAATCCTTGTCCCCAAGTCCAATAAACTGTGTGCAGATAGAATTTGTGTACGTGCATTTCCAACAGAGCTCAGCACACTCTGCCATACATTTACCATAGTGGTATTCAAACCATTTTAAATTAAGCCTTGTGTTAAATTCACATGCTATCAATATGGCTTTCTCAGAATGAACATACATAAGTCCACTATTTTTATCTTGTTTACTGCATTTGTAATACATTTACATGTCCCTGTGTGTGCAATATTTACAAGGACAACTTATGAGACTGAAAATTGTCACTTCACAGAAAAATAGATGCAATAAATAAAATTATATCATCAGTATCTGTGATCATCTGCTTCCATTTAACTTTTCTGTAAGCACCCAAAGCTTGGGTGGTCATTATCTAAGTGCTAAAGTTATGTTCTTACAGTAATTCTACCATCTGCTTTCTTTACATTTTGTATTAATAAAGTCACTGATATTCTAGTACCTAAAAGAAGTTTACAATCTATTTTATAAAAATGGGCGTCACAGACATATAAAATGCATGTATCAATAAAATGGCTGTGTTGTAATCTTGCAAAGTTAGTATTAAGGAGTATTTTAAAATATTTCTACAGCTTTGGTTAGAGTATTCTCATGTTAATTTCTAGTGTAGTTCGGCATGAAAGCTCTTCAGGATTAGAAACTGCTAAATTGTAAATAAGTCTATTAATAAAGTTCAAGGTGATTACAATAACAACATGTAAATATGAGGAAGTTGATGTGCAAATATTAATGATTTACACTAAGTTACACTTGTAATAGTTGAAAACATTGTTTTCAGTGATCTAGGAATAAATCAATAAGATAGGAATTATGTTTAGTATTATGATGCCTAACTTGTAACTAATCTGTTATACTGGAAAATAAAACCCAAAGTCATGTGTCTAGATTCTCTACAAAATGTGTAAGAAGAGCTAGGAGTCAGAGAATGGGATTCACAAAGCCCAGTACACCGAGTGCAAAGTCACCTGTACTAAACCGCAACCTCTGCCAACCGCTCTGCCTTCATACATGCAGAATATACCATCTTAAACACCTATGTGAGATATGTGTTAAAATTATATCTACCCTAGCTCAAGAAAACAAACAGCTTGAAGAGAGCAACTTGTGGTGCTCTTTCTTCAGTCCCATTTTACACCCAGTGTCCCAGTGCTTAGCATACCCAAAGGAAACGGTATGCTCTAAATCCTTCCCCTCTCTTCTTGAATCTTCATTGGTCACAAATATGTGAGAGCTACAGGGCTTTTATAAACTCTCTTGTTACTGAAACAATTCAATTTTATATAAAATAATCACATATTTCTTAATCTACAAAGGGAATTAAAATGAATGCATGACTAGCTGCTAGGGTATTCCCCTGGGAGTCTCAAGGTCCAGACTTTCTTACAGTAAGAACGGTACAGGGATGTCAAATCAAGAATTTTGATGTGTTTTTATGTGGAGCAATTTGGTACTATCACTGACCAGTTTGGTGGTTTTCAATTCACTCAGAGCTGGAATTGGGGTACCTAGATGACTCGGCTGGTTACAAATTAGACATTTCCATTGTTAAATTGCAGCTGAGCTGAGCAGGTGAGGAATTATACTTAAAAGTGATATCTAGGAACCTAGTCCCTTTGAAGACAGAGACCCTTGGCTTTGTCTAATGTAAAGTACATCTTTCTTATTACATAAGTTTCTAAAGTCTTCTAATTCAAACATCATTTAAACATAATAAATCTCTACAAATGAAATCATCCAGACAGGCTACTAATTATGTATTAATATCTTCTTGGTTATACTTACTGTGAGAACGATCCCTTGCATGATTTTGTGCCAACTAGCATTCTCCCAAACAAATCCAAGCTATCATTTGGCAGACAGGAAGTATTCCCAATGGATAGTTTGCATATAGCCAGCCTGTTTTGGAAGCTAAGAGTTCTTATAATATGGGCATGGGCCTTAATGTCAGAAAACAGTCCACACATCCTTAATTTGCTAGTATAAATGTAGCCAATGAATGCAAATGAATTACATGGATTAACTGCAGATTGAGTTACAGGATTAGTTTCATGGCATTGTGGCCATGCCTTTAATATATGCAGACCACAATGCTGCAATGGACCTTTGTTGTATAGCAGCTGTTGTAAGTTCTGGCAGTCCTCCCAGATCTTTGGTCCACATTCCCTTCTCTTCTTTGTACCATGCCTTTTGCTCTTAATTCTTCTTGTAGAAGAATCTGCAAAGATTTATGCTACAAGGAGTGCCTAGCAGTTGAATTTTCCAGACCAGAATTAGGTTTACAAGGATTATTATATCTCAGTGGTGCAGGTATATGGTGGAATTGGTAAAGGGTCAACATGAGTAAGGTGATTAACTAGTCTAAAGTACTGGGAGAAATCAATACGCATAAATTGGCACAAAAAGACAATCTTCCCAAAATGAAGCAACTGGAAGCTGATGTGCACTCCCACTTCTAAAAATTACTCTCTTATATAACACCAATTCTTGGCCCCTTTGAAGTGCACAGTGGTCTTGTGACCTCAGTTTTATCATGGCTAGTTGAAAAAAAAGTGATGAATTTTCTAGTTTTGCTGATGTTACCAAAATTTCCTGGTAGACCAATATGACACTGTACATAAAAACAGATTCTTATAATACAAACCACCCTACCTTGGAAGATCCTTTATTATGGTTTTTTTCCTGCCAGTTTCAGTATTTGATTTATAATGTCGCACTGGAATGCAGTAATTTGTGTTACATCATAATCTCTAACATTTAGACAGCTGTTTTCTATATGCATTGCAGTAGTACTGCAAAGACAGTTGTGTATCTGTTCTCTATAGAGAGAAATGGTCAAGGTCTGTGTCTACATTTATGAACAAAATTCTAGACAAAAGTATTGTTCCTGAATCTTTGCCAAAATCTACTGTAAGTGGTGCTCACAAATGTAAAGTTTAAGATTAGAATATTATTTTTTCTAAGAATTGGTTATTGTTAGAGTTAACTCCATGTCCATCTCTGTTGAAGCGTACGTATATTAGTAAGCTTTTCTCTATGTTTTTGTAGATCACTTTTACAAAATATATTTTTTCAGCAGATTTTTAATTTTATAATATTCTAGAATTATATCAAGAGTGTTTAAATCACATTTTCTTCATGGGAGATAACATGGTGCTAAGAAAAATGAGCACTAAAATGATGTAATTAGTCAGTATTCATGTAAGGTAATTATGTGTTTAAATCAGCAGGTATAAATTACATTTCTACTTTTAATTTACCTGGTGATTGAATTAGGTGCCTAATATTAGGTATCTAACTGAACACAGTGGGAAAAGGAATGTTTTTTAAAAATTGGGAATTTTACCTTACTGTAAGGTAAGTGCCCTATCAATTATAATACCTGAATAAAACACAGAGGAGCAAATCGGCATTTTCATATTCTACCACCATGACGTAACTAAATTAACCTAGCATGTATGTTGTTGTGAATACAAGCAATCCACAGATCAATGCTGCGGCTCTGAGGAATTCTTTTGGATAAAATACGGGTGTTAGGCTACAGTCGGGGCCAATCTGCTGGTTTTGCACACAGCGTACAGAAGCTAACTCAGAAAAAAACTGGCAGATTTCAAAGAGTCAGAGTACTTCATCTTACACAGATTATGAGGGTTAATGACAAAGGCTTACATGTATCTTATGTATCAATTAAATTTATTGAGCCAGTTTTCTTCTATTAATAACCTTGCAGGAGGTCAGAAAGATTGAGCTCTAAGCTACATCATTTCGTTGAGATGAGGTCAGGACATTTAAGACCTTTGTGAACCTGGAGCTGCTGTTCTGATTTACCCAGAGACTAACGGCAAAAGCTAGAGGCAAGTGAAACTCAGAATTCTCTTCTAATAATTTCTTTAGTCCAAAGTCAAAACCAAAAGTCAAAAGATTTCATAAATCAGAAACTATTATTTCAGGAATGTAAAAGTAAAATAACATTACTACAATACAGGATTTTAAATTCATACTAAAGAAAATCCTGTCAAAAAACTTCAGTAACATTTGCTGTGAAAAATATGTCAGATGGTCATTTTCTGTTGAAAAAGAGAAATTAAACACATATTTTAATTTAGTTATTTTTTCTTACCTCTTATCTTCTGCTTTTGATAGATCACCAGTGAATGGCTATGTTTCAATTTCAATTAACATTCATGGGAGCTTCATAAATGTGTAGCTGTTTAAGAGTACAAATAGAGAACAAAAGGGAAGGTATGCAAGAGTTGTATTTAGAATCATAGAATCATAGAATCATTAAGGTTGGAAGAGACCTCCAAGATCATCGAGTCCAACTGTCAACCCAACACCACCATGCCCACTAAACCATGTCCCTAAGCGCCTCATCTACTCGTCTTTTAAATACTTCCAGGGATGGTGACTCAACCACTTCCCTGGGCAGCCT
>NW_008823961.1:1131513-1132510 GCF_000699105.1 Pygoscelis adeliae
ATATTATAAATAATATTATATATTATCATTTTATTGATATTTATTATCATTATTATCATTTTTAAATGTCTTTATAATTATTAATTATTATAAGTTCATCTACTGTTTTTTGTTGTACCAGGTGCAGCTGCCCAGGTGCTGGCGGGGGTCTGCAACCTCTGCGGTCTCTGTGAGGAGAAGCCGGCGCTGCCCTGTGCCGGACTCAGCCGGCTCCAGCGGCCCCACCGCAGGGCACAGCTGAGCCCCTCGGCCACGGGTGGGCACCTCAGGGAAAGCACAGCTAAGAAAGGGCAGAACGCTGCCCGGCAACGAGGGGTGAGGGGAAAAGAGTGAGAAACAGCCCTGTGAGCCCCGAGGGGAGAGCGGGAGGAGCGCAGGAGGGGCTCCAGCTGCCAAGAACCTGGGGAACCTGGAGAGCCCCCCACCAGAGCAGGTAGATATCTCCTGAGGGAGCTGTGGCCTGCGGAGAGCCCACGCTGGAGCAAGGGAACACCGTGAGGAGGCAGGAGCATCAGAGAGGAGCTGGTATGGACTGACCGCAGCCCCCCATTCCCTGTCCCCCTGCGCCGCTCGGGAGGAGGTGAAGGGGAGGTGCAGGACTCAGGAATGAAAGAGGAAAGTTGAGGCTGAGAAAAGGTGGGGAGTGGGTGGGAGGAAGGTGTTTTAGTTTTTGTCTTTGTTTCTCACCACCCAGATCTATTTTAATAGGAAATAAATTGAATTAATATTCCCCAAACTGTCTGTTTTGCCCACGATGGTAATTGGTAAGCGATATCCCTTTTTTTGCCTTAACCCACAAGATTCTTCATCTTCCTTTCTCCCCCTGTCCCATTGAGGAGGAGGAGTGAGAGAGCAGCTGGGAGGTGTCTGGCATCTGTCCAAGGTCAACGACCACACTTGGAAATAAATCTTTGACAGAAATTTTGGGGCAAGAAAAAGAATACCTCAGAAACTGATCAGCAAATATTGCTTGAGTTCTTTTCTTTTTCAAACTCTT
>NW_008823961.1:1132538-1155631 GCF_000699105.1 Pygoscelis adeliae
AACTTTCTGTCATTATGTCTCTTTTCTGTTTTAATTTGCACCACAGACAGTGGTATTGTTTGTTGTTTTAATCCATCTATTTGTTTCATGGAGGTTGACATGAAACATATGTGTTCAATAATATAATTGTGCGTGCTTGTTCGGGTGGAACCACAGATCAGTTGGTGGTAATCATGTGACTCAATATGTAACATGGACTGCTGACTGCATGACAGCTCTCTGTGTTTACATGATTATTGCTTTACATCTAGAGGAACGAACTCCACAGTCTTACAAACTAGAAGTAGACCTTTTCTGCTCTAAGAACTGCATTTTTCAGATTCACATTATTGAATACCTCCACAGTTAAAATGCAGCACATTCTTCAATATGTCATGACAAGATCAGTGTCATATAAAAATCCTATTGCAACTGCTCCTACTAGCAAACAATCTACAACAGAACCGGTTCAGATCTCAATTGCAGTGATCCATTTACATGGCCTTTAGAACAAAACAGTAACTGTTTCAACTGACCTGGCTTCAACTGCTCCATCATATCTGCTGTTACACAGTCTGGAGAAGGCAAAGAGAAGATGATGACCTCAGAGCAATTAATTTTGATCACGTAGAAATGCTCTGAGGAGAGATGAAAAAAAAGTCTTGTTAAATTAATATACCTAAGTTTATGACAAAAAGTATTTTTCAGTATTTCTGTGGGGTTTGCATTACGTGAAATATATGCTATGCCTACCCCTGATTAGTCCTTATATATTTCTAGAATTAAATTTTCTTGTTATCATGTGAGGCAAAAGAACAAATTACATAAAAAGCAAGTGGAAATCTGAGTAACTATTATAGGTAAAAGAGTATCGACAAGCTACCGCCAAATATACACAAGAAACAAGCTGGGGGATAAGGGTGAAGTGTTTTTACTTAACATTGCAGCAACAGAAAGAAGAGAATTTCAGAGCAGAAAACTATTAAAAAACATTTAAAAATCAGTGAAGGATGTTCTGTAAGAAAACTGTTCATCAAACTGTAATTTTATACACGCTTACATGTATGTAGTGTAGTGAGAACACAAGGGGAGAAGGATTGTTACAGAACCTAAAAAGCCTGAAAGGCAAGCAAACATTGCCCTGCTTGTATCACTTGGATAGTTATGTAATGTGAAAAACATGCCACCTGCCCCAGTTGTTTCTGGAAGACTCCTGTAGTTCATACGTTAATGGTGCCTTGAAGGAGCAGGAAAATATGGCACTGACATAAGAATAGATTTTGCAAGTCTGATGGATCACAATACTATGGGCAAGATTCCTGTGTGCTTGTCAGTTCATGTCTGTCAGGGCTGTGAGTTTGGGCATTCCCAGACCATGTTAGGACATTTTCAACTAGTTGAGACAATTCAGTACACACCTTGATCTAGGTTTAACACTGATGAGTAAGCATATTTATGCTTTCTTTGATTAACTCATATATAAAGTATACAAGGTGAGCTTTCAGTCCAGGCAAGGCATAACGGAAGTTATCTTTACAATCTTACTTAGTTTAGTTATGGGACTGAACCAGCAAAAGACATTAGAAGAAAAGTCTGAAGGCAGGGCTCATCAGCAAGCTGACATGGCAGCTAACTAGAAATGTACTGCGTCAAATAAGAAAGACTGTTAACTTTCCAGAGGGGCCAGGACAAAATTGGTTTACTGTCTTTGTATTGGTAAAGCTATGCCACTGTGTAAACATTGGGGTACATACAGAAATGTTAACTAATTTTTTTATTTTCTCCAGTCTGTCCACTCACTTAATGTACAAAATATCATGTAAGTAGAGTTATCAAGTATGGCAGTTATACTTCCCAGCTCCTGTACTCCACTGAAACTGCCAGCATAAGGAAAGGGGGAAGTAGATGCTCACAGTCATGAGCCATGATGCTTACTAATTTCTTTAGAAACTTCAAAAAATGGACAGAGGAAAAATGATGCAACTCTGATGCTAATGCATAGGCTTACGGAATTTACTGCTGTTCACTTTACAAAGTTCCACTTTACATTTTGGGAAAATGATCATCGAACTTTCTATTCCTAGATGACCCTTCTTCAAAAACAGAAAACATCTCTTTTTCTTCCTCACTGCTCCCAGCTGGAAAAAAAAAAAGTGAAAAAAATACAATCCTGAAAGATCACAAGCCAATCATCACAGGTCAAAACAGAGGGAAAAAAGACACAGTACTGAAAAACATTGCCAAAATGGTGAAAGCCTGGTTATTATACGCAAGTCAACATAAGTTCTGCCAGACATTCACCCTTCAATTGGAAGCATGGTTCCACAAGGCAAATAACAAAAAGAGTTTACTTATGGGTTAAAATGTTTGAGATTGAAGGGCACTGGTTACAAAATCTGATCCAAGTTCACCTGTCAGAGTTTATATACAGACAGTAAAACCAGTATTTGTGAGAGGTGCTAAACTACCGAAGTAATAATCTATTCCCCTCTTCTGTTTTCTCTGATTAAATAATCTGTTTAAGAAAAATCACACTTTAAGAAGAAAATTACTGTGTTTATTCCAGGGATTTGATCTCAGGACTATATCAGTCAGAAATCATGGTGATTGACACTTCTATACTAGAGAATTCTACACTGTATATATGATCTATGTGAGATTGAATCTATAATTTTGTACTTAGGAACGTAATCTGAAATTCAAGGTTTGGTCTGATTAGAAAAGTGATCTGGGTTTTATAAGATGTTCCAACCACAGCCTGGTTATTTGCTGTTCTCAGTTCTATCACTGTCTCTTCCACATCAAAAGAAACAAAGATATATCCTTCATCAAATATGACCCTTTCTTGAAAAACATTTCAATTTACAAATTAGAATTCTTGGTTGGGAAAGAAGTTTTGGTCAAAAAATATCAGCTTTAAATGAAGGAGGCCTTCAGACAAGCTGAACTCATAATTTGTTAAATATGCAAAAAATTCAAATAATTATCTCCAAGATGCCAGAAATTCTTCACAATAAAAACATTTGGAATGGAGAAGCTTTATAATTTATATACAGACAATAGAAAGAGATATTACAGTGTGAAAAGCTTTGCCAGAAAGCAGTGGATTTCCTCATCATATTCCTACCTCTTTTAGAAACAAAATAAGCAAGAACATATGTAATATGTTCTACTGTCCACCAGCTTATATAATCAGAATTCCAAATAGTTTTATTTTAGGGTGAAATATAACAGGAACAATTGGCTATATTTGTTCTGCTAACAGGGTAATATCACTGGAAGGCTGAAGCAAGAGGGAATCCACTAAAATACTATAACTACTGGGTTTGTGTGACTTAATGTGAAAACAGAAACAGATCAACAGAAGTGATGAAAGGCTAAGTTCAGTTTGGCAAGTGGTAGTTTTTAAACACATAATTAGGTATTAGCTTTGCAGCCTAAGTGATCTGCTCTGCATTTTTGTCCTTACGTGCACTTTCCCATCAGTCCCTTTTGTCACCTCCTGTTCTGCCAGGATCAGTGTATCGATTACTTGGTTTTCAGAGAAAGAAGAACACAAAATGTACATCTAGGAGCTTAGCTTTTTTGTTGTTGTTTAAGAAACAATTTTATATGTAGGTTTAATATAAACCCAATTATTCTGGGAGGTTTTTTCATACCTTGTAAGGAAGTATAATTCAGGAGAGGGATACATGAAGAACTGTTTCATTTTATTCTTGAAACAGCTTCCAGGGCGTAATTTCTTTATAGTTTAACCATATGCTGCTGTAATCAGTGGCCCAAAGTAGCTGATCTCACACCCGTTTTCCCTAGTGTCAATAAACTTCCCAGGGCAATCATCATTATATTGTATATCAGAAGTCAATATAATCTTTTAACACAGAGGTGCAAGTTCAATAAAAATAAATGTTAGACTCCAACATTATTACTTCATTAATACTAGCATGACATTAGCAATTTTGAAAGGCAAAAAAATTCTCAAAACCCTATTTTTGCTTTATAGCTCTCGGAACAATGGGAAAAAATAAACCTTTTAAAGAGACATTTTCAGTTTATGCCAAGTAATGGAAATATCAGTGTAATGGAAAAGCTCCAGTAATGACATTAGTGTATAGGCAAAGGGTTTGTTCTCATAGTGTACATCATCCCACTCTGTATTTAGCAAGATGATGAAGAGCAAAAAGATAAATGTATTTTCTTATGAAGAAATTCATGGTTGTGGTCAGCAGATGAGAAAAACCTTCAGTAACATTGCATGCTCGTCTTTAGACCTTAGGTTACCTGCAGTAACTTTGACTGAGATTTAAAAGTATTAATGACAACTAAAGGATTTGTTTGTTCTTCAATGTCTGGCTGAGTTTATACTGAAAGCAGGTCACTGAATACCTCATTTCAGTTTTGTCACCTTTTGCACACAATCTCTCTCCTGAGTACTTTTTGCCTGTCAAACATGAACATATTTCAGCATCCCACCGGAGGAAGGTATATGAAAAAAGGCAATGTAACAAACAGCCAACTACCAGAATATAGGGCTGGGATTTGTTTTTGTGATCACTACCTAGCTGTGAAAGTTCTCTGTTCCCGACGTGCTGTCTCTAAGTATTGGCTACTATCAGAAACAGGATCCTAAGCTAAATATAACTTTGGTCCAGTGTGGAACAGTTGTTATGATACATATGTATTTATAAACACACACACATACATACATGTACAAGAAAGACATTTAAGAAAATATAGATAATATAACAGAATCTATGGGTTATCTTAGGCAGACACATTCTTTTTGGCTGAAATATAACAACCCCAAATGTGATTGTAAGCTCAAAAGCCACAAAAAGATGGAGGTGGCTTCTTGAGGAATAAGTGTTAAGGTTTTGATTTTTCGCGGACCAAATTTAAAGTTCAAAAATGAACCCTTAAAAATCCCAACCAGAGAGACAGAAGCACAAGCAGCCAATCACTTCAGATTTTCTGCTATTTCCTGCTTAACATATTATGGACTAACACAGCCCATTGGAATTCTTTAACAAAGAGGGAGTTTCCCTCATTCATCAAAATCATTCCTGGAAGTCATTCCACTTCGGCAAAACCCCCAGTAAACCCAGGCAGTGCTCCATCAGAAACTTGTCTGCCAGGCATGACCTACTATTTTCTTGACAACTGACCTACATATTGGGAAAGTTGAGCTAGGACCCCTTGAGTTTGAGAACCAGTGCTGCCAGGCTTTCCTGAAATACACATTCCTTTCACCAAAAATGTTTTGAACTCTTCAAATGCATTTTTCAGCTGGATTTGATCCAAGCCTGCTCCCTGTCCATTGTGCCCTGGGACATTCTGGTCTCATTTATTAAGTTCAACAACTGTCACTAACTTCCAAACTGAGTAGTGTCTATACAGGTCCCCTGGAGTGTGCAACTCACTCTGACCCCGCTCATTTGGGGCCTTGCTGCCTGACACTCCTTTGCCCCTACACAGGAGTTTCCCACCTGCCCTCCGCGCTTACTGGTTTACTCTCTCTCAGCATGCCCATCCTGCCCTCCCATTTTCCCAGCACAGTGCGCTCACTTTCCCCACTGCAAAGGTACAATTTCCCCAGTCTTCCCACAGTGCAGAGTGCCCCACCTGATCCAGAGTGTAGCAGTCAATATGATCATAACGCCTCTGTGTTTAAAGTTTTATTTTTAAGCGAATACTGGATTTTTTTTCCATTTATTAAGATTATTTTTGTTTTAAAAATAAATAGGGGTACAGCTTTGCTCTCTGCTATACAGCGCACATTTTAAAAAAATTATGCTACTGGTGAAAAATAAAGATTACTAACAGGGGTACTATTTTCAAATATCCTTCATTATCTTTGCCTCTACTAACCCAAGAAAATTGACAGCCCATATAAGAAAGGACATATTCACACACTTCAGTAATGGATAAAATAATGGAAGCTATGTCAAAGTGAGTCAGATACAGTCTGGCAATACAGTACCAGGATGACACTGCATTAAAAAGGAAGGCTAAATAGCCCTCTTGTAATGACTGCCCTGATGGAGCTATACTACGCTCAAGATTAAGTTAAGAGCTTTGCACAGCACTTGGACAATGGAGAGTTATCTACTCAAGACTAAACTGGCTCAAACATGTCTGGTCCATGGTGAAATATACACTACCTGTTTTCTCCTCTGCCCCCTTCCCACAAGGCCAAGTCAGTTATTTAAATTAACATCTGGTTATCATGCCACAATTACATACTTCCTCTGTCACATGGCAGCTAAATTTTGCAGGGCTTTTCTCTCTCCCCCCTTTGCCTTTTTCTGTATTATTTCCCGACCCTGAAACTTCAGCAGAAGTTCAGCCACTCCCCAAAATGGCAGACTTGTATCCAAATCTTGTACTGCCAACGGTCTATTTCTCAGTCAAATAAATGTTTGCAACAGCCTTCCTTACTCTAAACAACCCAAGCCTTTTTTAGACTTTATTGGAAAGCATTCTCATCTGGTCATTAGTCCCAGTGCTTCAGATGGAAAAGAGCCAAGGATTAGTTACATCTGAATCTGACTCCATCTCTATTAAAGTCAGTCACCTGCCAACCCTTTTAACAAGCAGTGAAAGGACTAAACAGCTAAACAAGTTCATTGGATCAAGTTGTTTGTCAGCAGTGAATGGGGAGGAAGAAATGAGGGAAGCCAGTCCCTATGCATATTTTTCAAAGTTAAAAAACTTTTGAAGAGTTACAGGCTGAAGACAGGAAAAGTTCGTGGAGTTGCATTGAGCAGAAAAATGTTTAAGTTGGTTATCAACCATATTCCTGTGGACTAGAAGGGACTAATTATTCTAGGAAGCAAAAGTATGTAAATGATCCCTTACTGTTAAAAGTGATGTGCTTGTTTACACTACCCTATTGAGCCATACTAAAATGAGATGTCTTAAATTACCAAACACTTCTGCAATCTTATCACATAAATAAACATACACTCTCACTCCCTGTTTATGTGTAAATATATATATGCTTAATAGTATTAAATTCCTTAGCACATCTATGCTTTTATTTATATAAATAAATTTTTATATGTAGCTTGAGGACTTCTGTTTTTTTCCAGAATGGGTTTTGCAAAAATACAAGGAAGATGAAGATCTATCTAGTCTTTTTATTAATTTTGTGCTCAAAAGTGACAGAGACACTTTAGAAAACTCCCTAATCAAATATTATTATTTTCTCTGTAGTACTCTGATAAAGATCACTTTCTTTTATTTTACTATCAGTTACCCTGTTGAACATAATTCTGGTCCTCGTGAATACCACAGGCAAGCCATCTTTCCTCCTTATGCTTTCTAACTGTACAGTAGAAAAAATGATAGGGTTTTTTGTAAAGTATTTTAAAATCCAAATTATTAGTAGTAAGGTACTACTACAAAATTTACTGTCTTGCATACTTTAAATCTGTGGCTGGGATAATTCATGAACTCCAATTAAAGCTTTAATATGTAAGGAGATCTATATAATTGTACATGCACATACAGAAACGTCAAAGTTTCTGAGAACAATCACCTAGTTACAACTGTCAACTGAATCCTAACTTATTGGAAGAAAATGTGCTGAATCCATTTACTCATCTTTCTAAATCTGTATGCAATGTCAATGAAATGTGTATATTCCTTAATGTATTAAGACTATGCTTTCCAATAAATTAGGCATGTTGAATGCATTTATGTTTTAAATACTTTTTTTTTAATAAAATGTATATTGCATCATGTAACCCACTTTAAGTACCCTGACAAGAACTGTGTGTACCTTAGAGTGTACCTTTACAAAAACAGTCACTGGATTTCTAAAGGTATCAATTTCACATTATGAATAAAGATCTGAAAAATATACTGCTATTTTGTTATTTAAATGAATGATGAAGGATAATTAATAAGTAGGTGAAATTTTAAAAGAAACTAAACTTTCAGCTTTCCATAAGATATTTTAAAAATAGATCTGCAGAAGAGATTAAAAAATAAGCAATATTGCATAGTCAAAAAATTCAGGTAATGTTATGCCCAGTAACTGTAATTCTGACACACTTTAAAGAAAATAATACTTTTTAAGTAATGGAATACTATTTGCAACTTAAAGAAAGAAATTCTTCAGAATTAAAATTATCTTGCCATTCATCTAACAGTCTTCAACAAGAGTATATCACATTTGTGAGACAAATGTTCAGTGAGTTGTTTATCATAGCCAGGATAAGCATATTAACATTCAGTTTATAGAAATTTTAATTTTTTTTCTTAAATTTTCTTGTAAGAATCCCAGTTCTATAACAGACTATTGTCTTCAACAATGGAATCAATCATAGGATAAAGAATTTAGACGTCAAGAGTGTAAGTAAAGGAGTCCAGGGATTTTTATCTGTTAGCCTTTAAAATGTAATGTCAGAAAGACAGATAATGGCTCTCTTCCTACTTGTGGCCAAATCCCAAAGGCTTTTTGTCATTCCAGGAGTCTGCAGCAGGCAGAAGTGAAGCTTTGTTGGATCTTTGCCAGATTTCTTTGCATCTTAATGTGGATATAATTGCAGCATCTGCACCAAATATGATGTTCAGTTTAAAACTAAAACATACAAAGTTTAAAAATCTATCAGCATTCAAAGACACTTAATTTTAAAAAGATCCATGTCATTGACCTTCAAATGTTGATGTGAATGTGTCTGTGTGTATGTGTGAAAATATATGAATTGATTTAAGCCTCCTATTACCTTGTTTATGCAACAAAACTTCCACTGCCATAGCCACGCTGGTATAGCTGTGTCAGTGAAGACCTCCAGTGTACACACAGAACATGCTATGAGAAGTAAAATACCAGTGTAGTTACATTGCTCTCTGAACAACAAACAAACACCAGCTTCTGTCCACAAAGATGCAGGCACAGGTTTTGCTGGTAGAGCTGTGGCATCCATATGACACAGCCAAGTATTACAATGTGCTTCTTCACAGAGGTTTCTCCTTGCTTTTATTGAAACTTAGTAGTGAAGACTGCTATCTCTTATAATTTTCATTAAAAATCAAATCCTGGCCCAGGGTTCTCCAGTGGAAATAACATTGTTTCACCACAAACAACTGCCTTTTTCAGTCACTAAAAATTTTTAGTCGTTCAAATGCCTTGGATTTAAGCCATTTCAGCACCATGCAAATGAGTGGAAAATAAATTTTTTCTTCCTTTGGAAGAAAATGTTGACAAACAAACTGTCTAAATAAATTGCAATTTCTTTGCTCAGTTCTAATGTAAATTTGATGAAAACTGCTAATTGTCAGAAACTTTTATAATATCCTGACTCAAGTTTTCCTAACAAACTTTGCTTGCCACTGTCATTTCAGGCACTTGTTCTAATAAATACTTAAAGGTCACTCAAAGTTTGTGCTGTACTGCATTGTAGAACACAAAATGTCACAATAGCACCAGCTTTTTGGAGTTGCATGATGGTATATTGGCACAGATCCACAAAAGTCAGTGGAACTATTCTAATTTATACCAGTTGAAGATCTAGCTCACAGGGCTTAAATTGAAATCAGATTTCACTTATGACTCTAATTAAACAAAAAGAGTCATAAAAACCTGACAATTACAGTGATTTATTTTTCAGCCCAAAAATGCCACTGCCAGTTTGGCACATAGGTAATCGATTTCAATGGCTAAAACCATAGACCAGTGGTTCTTTTAAGAATACCTCAGTTTTCAGATCCCAGTAGAACAGAATGAAAAAATTAGAATCATCTACACTTATTTTTTCCATATAGTTTCACACTTCTTTTTGCTTTGGATTCCCACTGCTCACTGGAGTCAGCACAGCTGCAATTTTGAGGGATAGATTTGAACAAATCAACATATGCCATAAAATATGCCATAAACCAATAACATATGAAACTGGAAATACAGTGTAAAGATTTGTTTGCATCCTGAGCTCTCATTGCTCAAATTCCCCAAGTTCATATCAATGTTTTGGTTGCCTTTTTTCTCCAGAAGATCCTCTGAACAAAGAATTTCTTAGGGTTAGTCAAAAATCTCCCTAACTTAATTTTTGAAATGTTTCATATAACATTGTGTTTTGTTACACAAAACATTTCAAAAATCAAGTTAGGGAAAACTTGGCTGGTTTACCTATGCAGGTGAGCATCCACTGAGAATCAATGGATCTTATGCACATTGTCAAGTAAATGATGCCTAAGGTAAGATAAAAAATAAAGTAGGAAAAGTTTGGCTACCTTGCCTGGAGAAAATATTATGCACTTTCAGCTTTTGTATTGCTTCAGATGCTCAGGGATTTTTCTCATTTTCTCACAAAATGCATTGTTTCAGCTGGGATAATTTATCCAAACTTTGGCAAGGAAAGGTAGGATCAGAAGTAATTTTTACATGCAAATTTGAGAGGTTTGCCAAATGTTCTTGATAGTGACTAATAATTCTATTTCACCATTATCTGGTACAGTGTTTTCATAATCAGTACATTTCACATTAACTGTGCTTTACCTCTGAATATGTGTTTGAGCATTTATTATACTCTTTACAAATACATAACCACTGTCATTATCTTGAAGCACACAGTTATTTGTGTGATGGATAGGTTTTTGAATTGCAGGACAAACTGTGTTTGGCCTTGCTGAGGATTCGGTAGTTTGTTACCACACCGACTGATAAGATTCTGTTTATATATACTTTGCAACAACAGTTACGTCTAAAATGAGAACATCGCCATAAAAAAATGATTAACACTTAAATAAAGTTGAATGTAAAAGGAGTTCTATAGAAAGTGTTTAATTTACATGTTTTTCAAGATATTTTTAGTTGCCTCTAATTCTTCAGACTAATATAAACAGCTACCATCGAAACAGAAAAACAAAACAGTTTCAAAACTCTCATTTGGATTACAAGGAGCCAGGAACAAATAAATTAATAAATAAATAGGTAAACACACTGGGGTTTAGATTTTTTTTTTAAAGATTTTTTCCTTTTTCAAAGAGTTTAATTATTAAAAATAGTAAACTGTGTCAGCCTGATTCTCCATGCAGTTCTGTGATTCACATTCTTAAGAACAACTCATTGTCTATTTTACTAAGAATACTGCATGCTACTATGAACAACCTCATCTGTTAAGAGTCGTTTGATGTTAGAGGATGCAATAGGTAAATTCAGCAAAGAAACACAATGTGGGAAACTGAAGGGTCAATAAACTTAAATATGGGTGTGCTAATTTATTCAAATTAATGAAATGTCCAAGTCTTCTCCCTTACATATAATTCTGTTTTCATTCTAGTTCAAACATTTATAGTCCTTTTTTTACTGGGACTGTATATTTGATTCCCTGTCTTCATTGTTACAAAGGAGTGACTGAAGGATGAAAGCTAATTGACAGAATAATATTGGAGTGAGAAAATTTTTCTTAATTCTATATATGAGGATATAGGAAAAAACCAGCCTTCAGAGTTCATCTATGTCTTTGGAGGTTTCCTTTCTTCCCACTTTAGGAACTACATATTCTGTTGTTCAGTATATAGAGGTTTTAATATAATTTTTTCTAGTAAATGCCTTCTCTTTAGTTTGTCTCCTGAATATTGTAAGACAGGACTGGCTAGTTTGCAGATTGGATACAGCAGGTTCAAATATTTCACATAATCCTGGAGAAGTAATAATTGTTTACTCCCAGTTAAGCCTGTTTTCCTTTCCTAAATTTCAATTTAGTTTAAAGTAATGTAAACAGATACAGAATATTTGCACATTTCTCTTTCGGCTCTTGAGACAAATACTAAGGTGTCTGCAAATATCTCCTGTCATTTCTTGGAGCAAGATCCTGCCAATTCTCTTTGTGATACTCAATAGCACTCATGTAGCAAGATAACAGGCCATGTGGCTTGCCCAAGAATACAAGGTTAGCTATTTTTTCTTTTAAAGACCACTAAAATTAAGGTATTTATATAAATAATTCAATAAATACTTAGGATCCAACTTAGCACAAATGAGGCTGGTAACCGTATAAATATTTCATTATTAGAGATAGAGGATTCAGATCAAGACTAAGTGCTTTCATATTGGCTGTATTGCAATGGATAAAATTTTACAGTAATAAATCTAGTTCCAGCAATGACATCAGCAGGCCATGGATCATAGACTTTGGTCTTGTTTATTTTTGCATTTACTGCTACATTCTTGTATCAAAATAATTTAAAGTGATTAAATTCTAGTTTATCCTGCCATAACTTGTGTGCCCATACTCTTTGTTTTCATATTCTTTGTGAGAATGTACTATTTTCATTTAAAATTCAATTTTCCATTAATTAATTCAAATGTAAAAAAAAAATCTTGAACAGTGGATAAACTGTTATGTTCCTATAGAAAAAGCTGTCTTTGCATGAGAGTGTTATACATTTGTGTGAATCTTGAAGCTGAAGAAAGTGTAATGCTAACTTGCAGTGAGTTTTACAGGATATCATATCAGTGTTAAAACTGAAGAAGCTTGCGAAGTTTTTTGTCTGCATGGTCTAAACCTTTCTGTGAAATGGCTGGAGCTTATTTGGCTCACTATTTTTAACATGCTTAGAGCCCTGTAGTTTGCAAAACCTGTCAATAGTGTTCTAATTGACATAATTCTGCCAGACATTGGTTCACTTACTTTCCTATTTAGTTCCCAAAAATAGAATCATATGTGTCTGTAACATTTACTTTCATAAATTTTGTTGTGCTTCAAAAATGTACATGCAGCAAATGTTTTAAAGAAGTACCAATTTAGGATTAGAAGGGAACAGAAGTTGGGCCACAGATCTAACACGTTCATAAAACTATGTGAAACTATTGCCAAAATTATGAAAATGGTAAGAACAAAAAATCTCTACTTCCTCACTCAGTGAAATTTTTCAGTACTCTAAACTATCTTCGGCATGTTTTCCACCACTGGAAGCATTCAGTTTGGGATTCAAGGTGGAATTACAACCACTATTCCACTTTTGCATTCAGAAATGAAAGAAAACTCTCTTCACTGGCTTTCCTTATCACATAAGATATAAGTGCTGAATTGGGTCCACTGAATTGAAAAACAGAAAGTATGTACAAAGGCTTATACACATGCACCCATCCGTTTGTACTATGAATCACAGAACACTATCTCAGACAGCAAGATGAAAGTCTTTAACCAGTCTGTGTAGTATCAACAAAGCAAAATCTTTATCCAACTAATAAACTTAGTAGCTAAAACAAGAATGTTGCCTTGAGATTTGCAAAAAAGTAGCATGATGGCAAATAAATAAAAAATGAAGTGATCTTTTTTCAGGCAATCCAAGGAACATTTTGTTTTGATTCAACTTGCTTTTGTCCGTTTTCTCTTGTCAGGAAGACAATCATGTGGACATGTGTTTTTAGACGTTCTCAGACTTCATTTGCTAGTAGGAGTGGCATGTGGTTTATAGAAAAAGGAAGATCAGATACTTTTCAGATGTTGCTCTTACAGTGCTAAAAGTAAAGGTCATTTATTTTGTCCTTGGTCCCCATGTCCTTTCTTTGTAAAACATCAGTATATACACTGAAGGCAGCTATTTTTTCCTCAGGTTTAGCCAAAGACAAAGCAGAAGGCCAGGCATCATATGAGATATGTGGAACAGGCAATAACTCCTGTAGAATGAACTTGAGCTAAAATAAAAGGTTTTATCTTGTTTTTTCCATATATGTCAAATAAAAACTAATCCTCTAAGTATCTCCAGAAATTATTACAGAAAAGGTCTCAGAACTAATGTACTTAACTTCTCTTTTATCTGTGCATAAAAAGGTAACACAAGCCTATCTCAAAATATTTCTGGCATTTTTGCCAGGTCAGTGAGTATAATATGGAGAAGAGCAAAAGGATAACAGCACAGCTAATTCACTGAATTCTGTCTGTGCTTATAGCCACACAAGCAACATTTACATTTAAGTTACAAAAATAATAGGTAACATTCATATCATCTACAGATAACTAAACTGCTCTGTGACTAAACAAACAAAAAAAACCCCAAACCCACTAAAAATTAATAGTCTACAGTCTCATTCCCTACTAGATGCTCTCTAAAGCACTCCCTTAAACCAGATGGTCTCAATAAAAGGAAAAAAAAAAAAAAGAAAAAAAAGGAAAAAAAGAGAAAAAAAGAGAAAAGAGAAACAAGAGAAACAAGAGGAAAAAAACAAAACAAAACAAAAGAAATAAACCACCAAAAAAACCCCAAAGAAAAAAAAAGAAAGGAAGAAACAAAAAAAGAAGAAAGGAAGAAAAGAAAAAAGAAGAAAATAAAAACAACAAAAAAAGAAAAAAGATAAAAAAGGTTAAAAAGAAAAGGAAAAAGGAAAAAAGGAAGAAAAAGTCATGTACAGTTCAACAAATATGATTTGTGGGAGTGGTGGGAATACAAGGAAAGGAAAATTCCTAAATGCAAATTCTGAGGTTCACAAAGATCAGGTCTTTGGTACAAGATTGAAAGCAGAGTTTATTATAACAACTACATACTTGAAACATTCTAGTAGCTTTACCTTCTTAAATATTTACCATGTTAAATTTTCTTTTCCTTGTAGTTAATTCAGAATTTCATTAATTCTAGGAAGAAAAATATCAGCCAATATGACAAAAAAATGTTTCTTTTCATCTCTGAAGTGTTATACTCTTTTATATATCATCTGATAACAACAACGAATCTACAATAGTATTTTAAAAATTACTGAGACTTGTCACTACATTTTTTTGTAAACAGTTCCTCATTAACTAGCTATACAAGGTTACAAAGCAGTGTTCACTTTGTTTTCAGTGTCTTGCAAGGGACATTTGTATTCTATCAGCACAGTGTCTGGAAAAGATAAAACCTAAAATGTAATAAATACTTTCTCATGTTTATATATTTCTCAGCTATAATTACAATAATGACTCCTGACTGATTAAAGTATCAACAAAGAGACAACCAGATGAAACTCAGCTGTAGTGTCAGCTGGGAAGTTTGTCTGGCTTATACTGAAGTCTGTGGAAGCTTTAGTACAATCTACATGACAGTAACACATTAAAATTAAAAATAATTTTAAGTCTAGAACTAAATTCTGTAACAGAACTACGGAACCATAGTCTGATAAAGCATAAAAGTGAATTAAGCTTGTTCTATCCTTTATCTGTCCTTATCCTGTATCTATCTTTACTTACAAGAAAATGTCAGATGAGGTTTCAGGGCGGGAAAATTGACATGATGCTTAAAAGGACCATCTGGTCCCTAAAGTTCATGACACTAATGTTCTTTCTGCTGGCTATCTGAAGTCCTATGATTACATCAGCTTTCATATAAGGAAAAAGACAAAGTGTTTCTGCTTTACAGTTAAAAAAGAAAAAAAAATTAGCTTAAAGCAATATCGAACAACATATCAAAGGAACCCAAAATGTTTAAAAAGAAGTTTGGAATGACTAAAACAGAGAACACTGTGAATATGATGGGAAAATTTAAACTAAATTCTTAGTCAGATCTTACAGAAAACTAATAAAGAATTATACCTTAGGCTGAACAATTCTGACATATATAAAAAATCTCATTGTTCATTTAATTTTATCATTACTCATTTAATCTCAATCCTACCACTATGCATTCCAAGAAATTCATGCCCTAGGGACTTTGAGCCTTTTGCCCAGCTATGACAACTGTATCTGCCTCATCAGGAAACAAATATTAAGTAATATGACTTACTATAATTAACACAACTCCATTTTAAATATTCAAAACTCCTTTAAGCTTTTCACCATTAAGTCCATGCAGTAATAAAATGCTTATAAATTCAAGTATATTTAATGATACAATTTTCACCACAATTTTTTTGAGGGCTTTCTGGAAAACAAAACAAAACTCAACAAACACATCTCTTGGAGAAAAAGCTACAACAATCAGATCAAAAGTCTTTGTGGAGCGAGTCCAATGAACCCAAATAATAGCATTGGTGGTTTGCAATAGCTTCCACAATAATCACTTCTAAAACTAATGGCCGTACTTACAGAAATAACAACCTAAGGAAGAACATTACAGCTGTGTGCTCACACAACGAATGAAAAATTCTAGACAGATAGTGATGAAATTGAGCTAGGCAGTTTTAGAATGAAAATATATTTGTCTCTACTAAGATGGCCCCTGGTTTTTGTGATTACAGATACGTTTAAAAGATTCTATATTACATGTGTAGTGCCGTCACTGTAAATGAGTTGCCTATATTCATTATGTAATTAGGAATGGTACCTAAAACCAGTGAGTAAAATGTAACTTTCAGTGCATATGCATAAGACCACTTCCAAACCCCACCAAATCAAGTATTTCTAAACAGCCTAAAAGAGCTATGTATCTAGATCCTTTTCTCAGGGCGAATTCTTCCAACAACCTCTATGTAAATTTTTCTCACTGAAGCAACATCTTTAGCCTGCATCTTTTACTTACGAGCATAGTGCCTTGATGCAAAATAGCTTAGATCTTACCTACTGGGACTCATTCTGCCCTTAAGATGCAACACATATGCCTTTCAACTTTTCTACTCCACATTCTGCTACTAAAAGGAAGGCCAGAACCTCCAAGGGTCTCGATAATTTCTGTTCCTCCCAGGAAGTCTTTCTTGGCCCCTAAGAGTACTGATGACTAGGTAACACTCACATCATCAATTCCTTCCAGAGTTAGATAGTCAGTTCGACTGCTTTGTACACTGACTGGTTAATGTATAGCTATGTTCAAGCAAGTATGTTCAAGGTAATGTCAGAGGTTCTTCCAAATGAATCAAACTGCATGACCCACTTAGGTAAACATCCTTTTTACATTAAGTGGAGATAAACTTTTTCTTTGCTGTCAGCAAGTAAAGAGCAACAATAAGTTGCTCTTTAAGTAAGTTTGCAGACGACACCAAGTTGGGCGACAGTGTTGATCTGCACTTGTTGATCCAAGTGCCGGGTCCTGCACTTCAGCCACAACAACCCCATACAGCGCTACAGGCTTGGGGAAGAGTGGCTGGAAAGCTGCCCAGCAGAAAAGGACCTGGGGGTGCTGGTCGACAGCCAGCTGAACATGAGCCGGCAGTGTGCCCAGGCGGCCAAGAAGGCCAATGGCATCCTGGCCTGTATCAGAAATAGTGTGGCCAGCAGGAGCAGGGAAGTGATCGTGCCCCTGTACTCGGCACTGGTGAGGCCACACCTCGAATCCTGTGTTCAGTTTTGGGCCCCTCACTACAAGAAGGATGTTGAGATGTTGGAACGTGTCCAGAGAAGGGCAACGAGGCTGGTGCGGGGTCTGGAGAACAAGTCTTATGAGGATCGGCTGAGGGAGCTGGGGTTGTTTAGCCTGGAGAAAAGGAGGCTGAGGGGAGACCTCATTGCTCTCTACAACTACCTGAAAGGAGGTTGTAGCGAGGTGGGTGTTGGTCTCTTCTCCCAAGTAACTGGTGAAAGGACGAGAGGAAATGGCCTCAAGTTGTGGCAGGGGAGGTTTAGATTGGATGTAAGGAAAAATTTCTTTAGTGAAAGAGTGGTTAAACATTGGAACAGGCTGCCCAGGGAAGTGGTTGAGTCCCCATCCCTGGAAGTATTTAAAAGACGGGTAGATGAGGCGCTTAGTGACATGGTTTAGTGGGCATGGTGGGTTGGGTTGACGGTTGGACTCGATGATCTTGGAGGTCTCTTCCAACCTTAATGATTCTATGATTCTATGATTCTATGATTAATAACATGAATTCAGCACTTGGAAGAAGTAGTCAGCATTTGAAATAATTTAACAAGGCTGTAATTTTCAATTAAACATTAATATTTATAGCTGAACATAAACCAAATCTTTCTAAAATTTCTCATTAACCTACAGTTACTTCTGTTGGGCAGAATTAGCTCAAACCTCTTACAAGTATTGTAGATCTACAGCAGATTTAGAAGGTAGGTCACCACTAGTCACCTTTTTAGCAAGGGTAAACAAAAACACAGGAAGTTTTGATCTGACTTTTCAAAAAATACTAACTACCTAAAGTTTAAATTAACTACCTAAAGTTTAAATTAATGAAAAAAGGTCCTTTTTTCTATTAAGTAAAGCAAGACCGTATTTAAGATGGTATAAAAGCTTAACAGAAATACCATGGTTTTTAACTTTTATTTGGCTTCCTACTAGTACTTCCCTTCCCTTCTCTGTGTCCACTAATGCTCTACTATCCCCTCTGCCTCCCAGTCATTTCTATCTCCTTTTAGCTAACTATCTAGCCCTCATTATATGACAAGTCTCTTTGGATCTGGTTTGTCTCTTGTGCTGGTTTCTCTAACCTAATGACCTCTTTTTCTTTCACTGGTTTCTCTCTAATGAACTCTGTTGTGCCCCAGTTCATTATTCCCTCACTCTGTTTAGAAGGACTATTACAATTTCCAGTCATATGGTCATTTTATTTGATCTTTCCCTTATTCTCTTACACAGATGTGTATCACCTACCCATCATGTATAAACTCACTCCTTTATCCTCTAATAATGTCTTACAACTCATGCTCTTCCCAGTCCTCTCCTTTTTGCCTTTTCTCTCTCTCCACATTATGAGTCCAATGTCTGGAATGGATTCTCTCTTTTCATTTTCCTAAATACCTGACTTACCTCCACATTGAGAGGACAAGCTTCTCACTGTAAGTCCACTTAAAACCTTTTCTTACCTATGCCTGCCAAACCGCAGCTCATAATCAGAAAATGAGATATGGTATGCTGTAAAGAAATGGTTAAGTATATCTTACTTTAGTATGTTTGCCTACACTATGCTGCGCAGTACCAATTATTAAAATAAACTGTACACTCCTTTAGCCCATCTGTTTCTTAGCTCAGCTTTTTTTTTCCCCTGCCAACAGCCAAATCATAATCTAATGGTCATGCTAAGAAAAACCCACAGGCACTGCTGGTTGTCTCTGATCTGTGTTTGTTTATAATTAAAGCTACATGAAATAAGCTGAACCTTGCACTTGCAAAAGCTAAGCAAATGCACTTTTTAATATGCAGATGTTTATTATTTATTTTCTGTCTTTGACAGTCAACTTTTAAAAAATAAGTTATTTTTTATAGTTCACATTTTTATTTTTTATAGTTCACAAGAAGTCACAGACAGTACTGTTTTATGTAAATAAGGTCTTTGGAACACTTGATGAGGAATTTGGTGCCAAACTCATAAATCACTTTGAAGTGAAAACTTTTTTTATATTTAAATTCATTACTTCTTTTAATCTTTTAAACATACAAATCAAACAAAGTCATTTATGAGAACCACTGGATGACTCTCCAGATAAAAGAGATTTGCATGAGCTTAGCGCAAAGAATTTCTTATGTTTACCAGAATTAATAGAATTTTTTAGCTTTTCAGAATCAGGACAGAAGTGCCAGGAGGCGAGGAAGCCTTGTCAGATTCCTGGTACTTCCTGTTTCCAACCAGGCTGTAAATAAGTACAAGAACAGCATTTTAATTGTTGGATTTGGGCAAATTCTGCTCTACTTATGGAAAAAAAATCTAGAAAATGTAAAGTTTTTCTAGTTCTAAAGAAAAAGGAGAAAGGTAATACAGGTTTCTCTAAGAAAGATATGCACATTAGGTCATTAATCTCAATATTCTCCTTCCAGAAGGAGACAAAAAGTCCCATAGACTTATGGTTAAGGAAAAACACTCCTATCTGTGACCTTCTTCACAGAAAGAAGTTCTGCTTCCATATTCAAATACAAGCATTGAGGATGAAGGTGATTAGATGAAGAAGTACTTCACTGGTGTTTGAAACAGGTGGTAGGAAACAATCTGACCAGAGGGAGCAGGCAGCACATTGGACTTTCTGGTTTAGGTTTATGACTGTTCATTTAACTCCTGATTAGATTTTAGCTAAGCCAGCTCATGCTAAGGCCTGATGAATGCTGGTAGCAGCGCCACTAGGTCAAAGCCAGAGCACCACATAGACAGGACAGGTGGCCAGACAAAGCTAAAAAGCCATTATGCAGCCATTGTCTCCTGCAAAATTGCTGTCTCCTGCAGCCATCAGCTTTGCATATTGGTTGTCTGGCAGTTTCATCAGAATCCACTAACTTGTGGAAATGGTATAAACCAAACCTGCAAACTGGAAGGTATAAAACTTCAGCTTACCCACAGCTTTGACATGGATCCAACAGCAGCTAGATTGCTGAAGCTTTTGTGCTTCCTAGTGTGATACAGGGGATGCCTGCACTGTGACAAAGAAGGAAGGATAAGCACTCTCACCTTCAGCTGGGTAACTATTTTGCTCATAGGTGCATGACCTATAAGTTGCAAGTTGTAAGTAAGTTATCTGTTGCGAGTTATAAAGTAGAGAACTTGCGAGTGAGAAACCTCATGACTTAAGTCATGAATTAGTGAATTCACATGACAGGCTAGTAATGGAAAGGGGATTGAGCCCTTGTTTGTCGTGTTTGTTTCCTTTCTTAATGAGCTCATAAAGTAAAGGTTAATTTGCAGAGTATGTTGTCCTGTAAATTTGAGAGATCCAAATGGACTGTGGCAAGCTTATAACTAGTTTGCACCTGTGTGATTGAGAAAAGCAAACAAGTCTGAAATGTATAACTTGTAAAAAAAAAAAAATTATCAGCAAGTGATCTGGGTTGTATTAGCATTTCTCAAAGCAATATAGAGATTCCAATCTGAAGTCAATTCAGAGAAAAATATTTTAGTCAGATTAGTCAAAGTGAAGGAAACTGCTTCTGTTTGTTCACATGATGACGAACGCTGTTTCCTAAGATTTTCAAAGTGTTGAAGCAGTTGTCTAGACTACTACTTCTTACCATGAAATTTATCGTGAATTCTCTACATCATC
Organism: Pygoscelis adeliae; assembly: GCF_000699105.1. Taxonomy (NCBI): domain Eukaryota; kingdom Metazoa; phylum Chordata; class Aves; order Sphenisciformes; family Spheniscidae; genus Pygoscelis; species Pygoscelis adeliae. Next base: position 1,153,340 of record NW_008823961.1, read on the forward strand.
TCTATTTTTTCCTTAATCCACTTTTTATAATATTGTATGGCTAATGTTTCCACTTTTCAGCAATACCCATGAATCCTAGATCAACACAAGCAACATGACATAGCATCAGCACGAAACTTCTGAGGCAAAGTTTCTCTGAGAGTTCATGGTACAGAGACAAGTAAGTATTTTCTGAATTCTATTTTGTGTGCCACAATACATAACTTTAATGCTTTACCATAGATGTTTCATATATTTTTCTTGCTTAATATTTTTAAGGGGGGTGAGGAGAGAGCAAGAGTAACACGCACTTTTGAAAGATAAAAGATAACAGCCGAGAAGAATGTTACATACCTGAAAAAATAGCCAACCAAAGTAGGTGCAACATTTGTGGAAAAGTATGTCTACATTTACAACTGGTGGAAATAGGGTGGCATTTCCATTACAATCATATCACAATGGGAATGGGCTAATTAGGACCCAATAAGGAGGTTAGGCCAGAAAACAGCATAACGTTTAAGCCAACATTTAAGTCATACTGATTACAGTAAGAACTCACTGTTTTGAAGTCCTTAGTTGACTTAAGAAAGATGGGTTGCTATGCTTAGTAGAATTGTGATGGGTTTTAGAATGTGCCTAAGCTTTATGTGAAAGACCAGGCAGTACCTTTTGAATTCAAATTGTCTAAGAGTTAAAGATAACAAGATTTATAATTGGATTTATAGCTGGAATTGCCTGCAATTTTTGTTATATAATAATACAATCAACTATCAGTGAAAGGGACTAAGCTCTAGAAAGTTTTCTGTTATATTTTCCTCATTCTTTTATGTATATGAGGTTTTCTTTGTTATAAATCCAAAACAAGTGCAGAAGCTAGTCTTCTGTAAATTCATTTTCATCACAACTCTCTGTTCCTTTCTGTAGCTACTAGTATTTTTTTTTGTATTGCTGAAGGTATAAATTTAAGTCAGCTGAAGTAATTCATTACTCTCAGCTGAATGTAACTTTTTGTTTTAAGAAAACCATTTACTTTCAGCATCTTAATATGATATTGATTTTACATTTCAAAATTGTGTTTCTTTCAGATTGTATCTACATTTATTTTTGAATACCTAAATAAAAAAATCCCCAGATGCAAACAACTAGAAAGAAGCTGTTTCTTAATAGGACACCCAGCAGCAGAAGTACTATGTTCAAAGACAAAACTTGCACTGGTTCACTTCAGCTGATCACCATCAAGTTAAAATACAGAAAGTAAAACAAACTCTCAGATGGCAGATCCACATATTATTGCTTGACAGCGATGCTGAGCACTCATTCCCACCTCCTGTGTTTGCAAGATTACACTGTGAACTGACTATGGGAATTAATTTGAAATGTTTGCTAGGATTTTCAAGGGATTCTTTCTGAAGTTTTCTAAAGCAATTTTGATTCCCAGTTTGATTGTCTGCATCACCCTTCAAAAAACTGGATATGCACAACTGTGGGACAATTTTATGAATGTGAATTGGAGTAAGAAAGAACAGATTATAAGGTAGAAGTAAAACTCTTCTGTTGGTATTGCTGCTTAAGATAGCATATCACCAATATATAGCCTCAGAATCATAGAATCATAGAATAGTTTGGGTTGGAAGGGACCTCTAAAGGTCAGCTAGTCCAACCCCCCTGCCATGAGCAGGGACATCTTCAACTAGATCAGGTTGCTCAGAGCCCCGTCCAACCTGACCTTGAACATTTCCAGGGATGGGGCATCCACCACCTCTCCGGGCAACCTGTGCCAGTGTTTCACCACCCTCAGCATAAAAAAACTCTTCCTTATATCTAGTCTATATCTATCCCCCCTTCAGTTTAAAGTCATTCCCCCTTGTCCTGTCGCAACAGGCCCTGCTCAAAAGTTTGCCACCATCTTTTTTATAAGCCCCCTTGAAGTACTGATAGGCTGCAATAAGTTCTCTGTGAAGCCTTCTCTTCTCTAGGCTGAACAACCCCAAGTTTCTCAGCCTTTCTTCATAGCAGAGGTGTTCCATCCCACTGATCATTTTTGTGACCCTCCTCTGGACCCGCTCCAACAGGTCCATGTGTTTCTTGTACTGAGGGCTCCAGAGCTGGACGCAGTCCTCCAGGTGGGGTCTCACCAGAGCAGAGTAGAGGGGCAGAATCACCTCCCTCAGCCTGCTGGCCATGCTTCTTTTGATGCAGCCCAGGATACAATTGGTCTTCTGGGCAAAAAAGTCATTGAGTACCTCCGCCTTCTCTGTATCCCGGGTAACCAGGTCTCCCATTTCATTCCAGAGAGGGCCCACATTTTCCCTC
>NW_008823961.1:1156026-1162650 GCF_000699105.1 Pygoscelis adeliae
AAGAGGCCAAAGTCTGCTCTCCTGAAGTCCAGGGTAGTGAGCTTGCTGTGCGCCCTCCTTGGTGCCCTAAGGATCTTGAACTCCACCATTTCATGGTCACTGCAGCCCAGGCTGCCCTTGAGCTTCACATTCCCCACCAGCCCCTCCTTGCTGGTGAGAACAAGGCCCAGCATAACACCTCTCCTCGTTGGCTCCTCTACAACTTGGAGAAGGAAGTTATCATTGACGCATTCCAGGAACCTCCCGGATTGCTTATGCCCTGCCATTTTGTCCCTCCAACACATGTTGGGGTGGTTGAAGTCCCGCATGAGGACCAGGGCTTGTGAGTGTGAGGCTGCTCCTATCTGTCTATAGAGGGCCTCATCTGCTCGGTCTTCCTGGTCAGGTGGCCTGTAGCAGACCCCCACCGTAATGTCACCTGTCCCTGCCCTCCCTTGAATTCTGACCCATAAGCTCTCAGTCGGCTCCTCATCCATCCCCAGGCAGAGCTCCAGGCACTCCAGCAGGTCATTGACATAGAGGGTGATGCCCCCTCCTCATCTTCCCTGCCTGTCCTTCCTAAAGAGCCTGTATCCCTCCATCCCAACACTCCAGTCATAGTAGCCACCCCACCACGTCTCCATGATGCCAGTAAGGTCATAGCCCTGCAGGCGTGCACACGTCTCTAACTCCTCTTGTTTGTTCCCCGTGCTACATGCGTTTGCATAGAGGCATTTAAGTTGGGCCCCCGATGAAGCTGTCTTACAGCTGTATTGCTGCTTAAGATAGCATATCCCCAATATATAGCCTTAACTGTGTTCTGTTCTCATGAAGAAGACCTACTGATCTCAAAGAATGATTTATCCTGTATCCAACATAAGACTGGAAGCCCAACTGTGCTGTGCATGGAATGTTATGAATTATTTTTTGTCTTGAAAAAAATACAAATAAAAATAAATCCTAAAGTCACTGCAGCTATTCAAGATATTTTGGAAATATGGGATATATAGGTAGATAATGAGTATCCTAGGCTCTATTTTATTTCAGTTTTACAGATGAAATCATCTGACTTCTATACCTAAAAACATTGGAGAAGATACCTTGAATAGAGAAGATCTCTCTAATTTTTTTCTTACATTTTTGCCTGAAGGAGTTTGCTTAAAAGAGTTCTGTCTCCACTGTGTTTCATTTTACTTTGAATTATAGAATGATAGGATCATTTAGGTTAGAAAAGACCTTTAAGATCATTCAGTCTAACTGCAAACCCAACACTACCAAGTCCACCACTAAACCATGTCCCTAAGCACCACATCTACACGTCTTTTAAATACCTCCAGGGATGGTGACTCAGCACTTCCCTGGGCAGCCTGTTCCAATGCTGGATAACCCGTTCGGTGAAGAAATTTTTCCTAATATCCAATCGAAACCTCCCCTGGTGCAACTTGAGACTGTTTCCTCTCATCCTATTACTTGTTACTTGGAAAAAGAGACCGACACCCACCTCGCTACAGCCTCCTTTCAGGTAGTTGTAGAGCGTGATGAGGTCTCCCCTGAGCCTCCTTTTCTCCAGGCTAAACAACCCCAGTTCCCTCAGCCGCTCCTCATAAGACTTGTTCTCTACATCCTTCACCAGCTTCATTGCCCTTCTTTGGACACACTCAAGCACGTTGTCCTGGTTTCAACTGGCGTAGAGTTAATTTTCTTCCTAGTAGCTAATATGGTGCCGTGATTTGGATTTAGCGAGCGGTGAGTGAGCAGCTGTGTGGTGCTTAGTTGCTGACTGGGGTTAAACCACAACATACCTCAATGTCTTTCTTGTAGTGAGGGGCCCAAAACTGAACACAGGATTTGAAGTGCGGCCTCACCAGTGCCAAGTACAAGGGGATGATCACTTCCCTAGTCTTGCTGGCCACACTATTTCTGATACAAGCCTGGATGCTGTTGGCCTTCTTGGGCTAGAGAGTTAAAAAATGTAAGGACAGTGTAAATAGAAAAGAGAAAAAAGAGAGAGAGAGAGAGAGAAAACACAAATACTTTAATTAAAATAGCCATCCTTTTTGTGTTTAAAACATTTTTGACACAATGTTCTCTGCGAAGACAAGCATATGGGTTTTATTGGGCTCGTCCTCTGTGCTCTTCCATTAAAGCAGCAAATACATTCACATTTTGTCTGGAAGAGTTTGGATTGTCCTCATAGCATTAATAAAGACATTCCATTCCCTGAAACAAATTTAACAATTACCCTTTTAAAATGTCAGATATAGAAATGCACAGTTATGAAATTTGGGTATGATTTTGACTATTTCACATACACCATCAAAATAACTACAATACAGGTGAATGTTCTTAATTTATGTTTCATATAGTGAGATAATATTATTTAGTTTCCATTTGAGAACTTACCCATGAGGCCTTTCAACATTTTCTGTTCTTTCTGGAACAACAGCACTCCAAACTTCAAGATGTGCATTACAGAAGAAAATATATGATTTTTTTTTTTTTAAATTCAAGAGGTTGCTTGAATTAATATTAAAGAAAATGTTGTCACTGACTTCTACTATAGTTGTTTCAGAATCAGATGTTTTCTTCAATTTTCAACTATGGCAAGAATAGTGCAGAGTAAGATGCAAGTATCTTCATAAATGAAACATTCTGATCTGCTACAATAATGTTTGTGAAAAAATATTTAAACAGGTCTTTGTTGAGAAATACTGAACAGTTTTAAAATTTCAGACAGAAAAAGTATTTTGAAAATCAACAAAATTCCTGGGAAAAGGCAATTTCAAAAGTAGTTTTCAGAAAACTTTCACTTTTCTTCCTAAAGTTCTTTGTTATCTATCAAAATTATCTTTGAAAATCAATTGATGAGTAATCTACTAAAATGAGCATATCAGTTAAGGTATAAGGTAGAAAAGAAGCTGACACTTCATAGAAAAATATTTCACTTTGAAATTCTTTAATCAGAATGAAAATGCAAAATTTCTTTGAACTATGTACATTTAAATTTGATTTGGAAATATTAAAACAATATTGTCAAAACATAGTGTTTCAGCTTTAGTTTAGTAATTTAAAATAGTATATTCATATTTCATTGCGTATCTCAATATCCCCACATAGCTCTTGGTTACTTGGGGGTGATGTCTAACACACTGTCAATGTGTCTACAGAGCTTCTGAAAACGAGAAGGAGAATTTTCTACATTTCCTTATCATATAAGGAAGGATAAGGAGTACATATAGAAATACAAATAATAAGACAGTTGTCAAAATATGTAGTGAAAAAGGCATGTTCTTGATAACTGTCTAGGATCCCCTGCCTCATCCCTACATATGTGGTGGATCACTTCATCTTCTTTCAGTCTGCACCTACTCCAACAACAGTTCTGTACCTCTTTGCAAAGGTAATATAGAAACTCTTGAGAGTGCAAAGTTTGGTTATGTTGTTGCTGTCTTCTTCCGCTGCACTTGGAGAATCCACAGAACCAGGGACATAATCTTGCTTCCTACATTTCCTAATCTCCCATTTATTTTTAATTCAATGAGGATTGCGAGTGCTACAAGCATCCCTTATGGGCCAAATCTTCAATCTGTGGAATTGTAAATGAAGCAGCAGATATGGTAGCCTGTTTACAGGACACAGCTCACACAGCCGGTTAAACACCTCCACCAATCAACTCACACGCATCAGTGTAAGGACAATATATTACCTCACCTCTTGTAGAACAAACTTTGTAAGTATGGACAAATCATTTTCTCTAGCCAATGGATTTGTAAGATACAACAAATATAATTTTTCAAAAATTACTTTCCAGATTCTTGGGAATTTAGATTTTAGAAAACATGCATTTGAGAAAACCTAGGTTAACATTAGCAGTTATGAAAATCAAGCATGGTGGCTATCTGCCTGGAAGAAGGATTGTTGATAATGTAGAGTTATTAATGTTACTTACATATGTGAAGAGCCTGAATATGATTTTCCCATCTATCTTTTCATAGTGTGGTGTACGTTTCATATAAACACATACTCAAATGAGTAAATATATAGCCAGGTTTGTAATAACAGAAAATATTCAGGCCAAAGTAAAATATTTTTGTGGATGGATTTTGGGAATAATATTTTAAATAAGTACCTTACTGAGAATGATACTGTATTCTGCAAGGTATTTCCACAGAATAATTAAAGGAAGGTAGATTAATATAGACCTGAAGAAAAAGGCCTAAACATTTGAATATTCATTACATAAAGGTGTTCACATTGACCTAATAAATTAAGCATTCAATGCTAAACGTATTGGACAAAATATGAAGTGTCTTTCAGTTTTCAAAAAATAGAATAAAAAATTTGCAATAATTAAAAGCAAATCTATATTTTCCCATTAGTTGTCTTTCTCAAGGGCATACAGAACATCTTAATTTCTGAAATAATTTCAGAAATAATTTCAGTCTATATGCTAACAAAAACAGTAGGCAATTGTCTATTATGACAACACTGAGTTTTTCCAACATCATCTTCAGATTTTTTCTGAAAGGTAAACAGTTGGTTATTTATGAGATGGTAAGTAAAATAGTAATACATTTCCTTTAAGGCTGCATATATAGTTTATAGAGTACAGCTTTAAGAGTTTGCCTGACCGCGACCAATAAAAACATCTAGATCTAGTTTCTAGATAACATGCATTAATGAGGTTGAGAAAAGCAGGCTAATTCAATAAGTCTGGAGAAGTAATCTACTATGATAATTAATATGTTTCCTTTCCCGGAAAGAAAGCAAGAAACCAATCTGTTGCTACCTGAAGCCAAAGACAACTATGGAGCTTTGAGCAATAATGGTTTCATATTTTGTTGTTTCACCATTCACATAGCTGTTATAGGCTTTGTTGTGCCAAGCAAATCAACATACAAATTGTGCTTGTGACCTTCAAGCAGATGTATTGTGGCTCTAATGGTCAGTTCTGGAGAGCTGTTTCCTTCCAAAAGCATGCCAGCATCCATTTGAAGATCATTCTGACCCTTCCAGCTCAACTAATTAAGGGTAAGAGTTTAAGTCCTTTGACCCTATCCTTTCTGGCAGAATTGATCAACTTTCTGGAAAATGTCAACCTTTAATTGCTTATCTGTAGTTTACTGAAATCGAGGAGATCCTGGAACTAGCACCAGAACAAGTTCAACGTAGACAATGTTCATGGTAACCTTTTCTCTTCTACAAGTTGCTGCCTTATCAGCACTGCAGGTAGAATGATGCCTTATATAGGTATTTACCTGTCCTGTTACTGCTAGAATAAGAAAAGAAAAAAAATTTACCACCAGAATTCTCTCTCACAGTCATCTTAGAATTATTAAGTACTTATTCACTGTATCCCCACTCCTGGTATAACTTTTATTAGCATGGCAACTGGATGACCTGCAGAAATACTGATGTCTCTTGTGTCAACAGCTGTGACAGCTAAAAAGAGTATGTTGATACCTCATTTAATATATCATCTTTTGCTTTTGGAAACTCTGAGTTAATAATTAGAGATTATGATATTTCTTCTTGATTTTCATATCACATAATAAATACGACCTTTCTGCCTTCCTATGAAAAAAAAATTGGAAGTTACTTTGGATTCATTTGACCCAGAAAACAGGAGCGTGCAAGGGATACCAACAGAAAGATTGCCATAGAAAATACACAGCAATTTCCCAGTACTGTTTGTTCTTCTTCTGTTAAACTAAAAATCATCAGATACCTAGAACTGGTGAGATCAGCTGCCTCATTGGCTAAATCATGTCTCTAACAGAATCATTTGCAAGACAAACACACATGATATTCACCCTGCTGTTCTGTCTTGGACAGTGACAGTAAAAGATGTTATTTAGGGAGAGAATGTAAGCCTGTCCGCTAACTTTAGTCTATTGCGCCCACACTTCCCTCTAATATGTGGTAATGGATCTGTGGCCCACCAGTGCATCCAATCACTTCCTGAACATCCTGATACTATCTGACTTCCCAACATCCTATGGCAACTGATGCTCCCAAACTCTTCAGCAGTAAATCTGCAGGGGGCCCGTCCACCCCCATGTCACAGTGCCACCACCCAGCAATGCAGCAGTCACAATGCCCCAGGGCAGAATAAAGAGGGCATCCTCCTGTGTCCCACTGCCAGAGCTGGCCCGGGGGCAGCCCAAAGACATCTGAGAGGAAGTCCTTGAGGAGCCGGTGGAATTACTTGGTGGTGGCTGAGGGAGGAAGACTGGAGGCTGGACAAGGCTGATGGAGGTTCTCTGCTGCAAGGCCAGCTCCCGGCAGGGCCATGTTCAAAGCTCATCTGATGGTCGGAAATCCTGCTTCAGCCTTCGGGGAACAGACGCCTACCTTCTAGGGTGCCCAAGGCTATCAGGCCTTTTCAGTTGCTTAGCAGTGGCAAGACCAAGGGAATGCCTTCTAGAGGAGCACTGCAGAGCTCGCCGTCCTCATCCCCTGTGGAGCCAGGGACAGCAGCTGTAAGAAATGGGATGCACAGATGTTGCAAGGGGTCCCAGTGATTTGGAGCACCTTCTGGTGTCCTACCAGGCATGGGAAGGATTCTTGCCCCCAAGGTCGATCAGGCTGGGGGCCTTTTGCCACTCTCTGAAGCCCCTGAGATGGCTCCAGGCTGAGGGAGAA
>NW_008823961.1:1162697-1171002 GCF_000699105.1 Pygoscelis adeliae
CCAGGCTGAGGGAGAATGGGGCTTGGGCATCTCCTGGGGGGCATGACTAGCCTGTGGGACAAGGAGGCAGGTCTTGCTCACATGCTCAGGGAATAGCCAATTGCCAGCGCTGGGGTCAGGAAGGAATTTTCCCCTGGGGCAGATTGGCACTGGTCCCCGGGGGTTTTTTGCCTTCCTCTGCAGCATTGAGCATGACCACTTGTCAGGGCTCCTCTGGTCCATTTTGGCTAGGTTGCTGCCTGCTGCTCATGCTCCATGAAGGTAGCCCTCATGCCCCGCATCCAGGGGCAAGGAAACATTCTTTTCCCGCAGGGTGGGCTGGCGACAGTCCCCTGGGGATTTCTTTTCCTCTGTAACATTGAACACAGCCCCTTGTCAGGGCTCCTCTGGGGCCTTTCGGCTCAGTTCTTGCCTGCTTGCTCTTGCACCTCCAAGGCACCACTCGTGCCCTGGCTCTCTCTGGCTCTCTTGCCCATTGCAAGTTTGGAGCAGGGGTGAGCTCTGCTCTTCCTTTGTCTCCATTTCCCCAGGGGTTCTTGCTTGTGCAAAACAGCCTGTACTTGGAAGGGCTCCAGGCTTGCTGCACCATCTGGAGCTGCCATTTTCCAGCTCTCCCTGCATGCAATACAAGTGAAGGGCAGGCACGAGAGCGCTTTTCATGCATCACTGGCCAAGAAGCAGAGCAGAGCAACTTTTTGAAGGCAAAAAGTGTGTGTGTCATTGATTGTCATACTTTTGAAAATACCCCACAGTGCCACACACCTCTTCTTCTACTTTTATGTGTGATCGGTACCGATCCTTATTCTTCAGATTTTCACTCTTCAGGAAACAGGGACTGCTTGGCCTGTATTCCTTCTGCTGCTTTCTGTGGATCTGTGGCTTTCCTTTGCCAGACTGCAAGGGATGCTTTTTCAAGCTAAACTGAAGGATGCATCAGCTTGTTCCTGGCTACACGTGTGCATTGTGTTATTGTTTGTGAGCATCGGCTCTGAAACAGATTCAGAAAAATAAAATAAAACAAAACAAAATAAAATAATAAAAAACAAACAAAACAAAAACACACCAAAACCCTGTTATGACTTGTAACCTTTCTGATTTGTGTTCTTGAAATTGTTTTTTGGAGTTGAAAAATCCCTAGCATTTCAGGCAAATAATGGTCTCATCCTTATTCAACTCACAGTGAGAGAAGAGAGGAGAGGAGAGGAGAGGAGAGGAGAGGAGAGGAGAGGAGTTATACTATATTATGCATATAGTTCCCAATAGAAAACTCAGCAACACAGAAAAATATTTGGCATCTGCTTACATATGCAGGACAGATCCTATATATTTGTAGGGGAACACTTAAGTAATAATTAAGGTTTCTTCCTAAAGAATGTACAGTTTCTCCTGCCAAAATTAACTGGGAAGACACTAAAGGAGCTGCAGCTAATTGAACAGATACCTGGAAATGTTTCTATTCTGCTCCTGTGCAGTTTTGGAGCACCAGCGAACTATCTGCAAGCATGATACCAGTCCTAACACTGGAATTCAGCTTTAAAATAAGTGGACATTCAGGAAGTCTAATATTCTGATGGGAATGATTCACCTGCTTTTAGCCAGAAACCCAAACCTTTATACTGCGGATGTTCACTAGCATAGCAAACAACGGAAAACATCTATGAAATAAATACTTGCTCCCTAGTTAGTATGTGGAATCCAAGAGCTGTGACACATATGCTCTCCTTTGGACATTTATGGTTGGCCACTTTGGAGACCGAGTATTGGGCCAGGGGGACCTTTGCTCTGAGGGAGTACTATTGTTCTCAGGCTCTTGTGTTTTAATATGTTTTTCCAAGGGAAACAGCTCAGGCATTTCTAAAAACGAGTACAAGGGAAAAAAGTCCACAGGGAATTGAACAGGTATTGCTCACATCAATAAGATTTGTTGCCCTTCTCAGGACACATTCAAGTACCGTAATGTCCTTTTTAAACGGTGGGACCCAGAACCACACACAATACTCAAGGTGAGGCCGCACCAGCACTGAATACAATGGGATAATCACCTCTTTTGACCAGCTGGTTATACTGTGTCTAATGCACCCCAGGATGCGGTTTGCCCTCTTGGCTGCCAGGCCACGCTGCTGACTCCTGTTGAGCCTCCTGTCAACGAGCACCCCCAGACCCCTTTCTGCAGGGCTGCTCTCCAGCCACTCCTCTTCCAATTTATACTTGTGTCCAGCATTACTCCATCCCAGGTGCAGAATCTGGCATTTGTTCATGTTCAATTTCATGCCATTAATGATTGCCCAATGCTCCAATCTATCCGGATGCCCCTGCAACCATGTTTAAGGATTCAAAAGACGTTCATGCAGTGGTCATTCATGTGTGTAATGGTAGTGACTGCCAGCTTGTAGGAGTTAAGCAAATAAGAACTGGTGACATAAAAGATTAGCCAGACTCCATCTATTTTTACATGAGGAAAAATAAGATGTAGGAAAAGGTTCTCACTGGCAGCTCAAATAGTATTCAGACAAAGAATGCAAAACTCTTACCACAAGGATTTTCCCCAGGTGCTGTTAAAATGGTAGAGATGATAACAAGAATAAGAAGAGAAAAGCAGAGCAGAAATAGCCCCAAGATATTCAGACAGTCTTACTAGGCAATTCCATTTATCCAGCTTCTTCAAATTTTACCATGAACTTCAAAATACCTACCTTGAAGTATCACATCTTCCCCAGATTTCCTCCTCCTTCTCCAATTCCTGAAAATTCTTTGTCTTCATTACAGTACTTTTCTTTTTTGTTTTCTTTTTTTTTTTTATTTTATTTTTTTGGCCTAAGGGCCATCTTTAGCACAGGTGTTCCCTATAAAGCCAACTGCCTCCTACAATTCTTGAGAAATCTTTAGTCAATTCCCCAGCAATAGTTTCATAAGTTTTGTTTAACAGAAGGTGCTATCTTATCACTTTTATAGCAGGGAAAATTGACTTTAAGATGAAGCTGAAAATCACAACTGAGAAGCTACTGCTTCTTGAAAGTGATATGCGAATATAAGGTGGCTTTGGCTTTCCAACTCTTTAGCATGATCGCTAAGTTACTGGGAAACTAGCTTAACTCGTTATTTGTCTAGTTCTGGCTTACGACTACTCAGTGACTCATGGATTTGCCTGGAATTTGGCAGCAAATTCCAGCAAAGAAGCAATAAGCACTTCCTGAGTCCACTTAACTGCTTCACAAAAGCAGATTAATCCAATAAACACTTGTTTCTAAAATCACTGTTTGATTCCAGTACCCTATATTCTCCTCCCTCTTGACAAAAATAAGACTTACAATAAATGATTTGATGATCATGTGTGAACCTTGTAAAACTGTCAGACAAAATTTGCAAATCCTTTAATTAGATCCAAAAAAGGAACACATAGGTGGATCTGGTTTCTCAATAAGTGTCTTCTGTTCAATAGGATTATAACGTTAACTTTCTTCTTAGAAGGCAGAAAGATCTCTCACTTTCTTCTATTTGATCACTCAATACCAGGACTTGTGTTCATAGCCCTGAAAAGTACCTTAAAAGATCATTCAATCCAGTGGTTTAAAATGGCAGGCTCCTAAGAATTTTCCAGTATTGGTATGGACCTTGATATAGTGAACTTAAACCTGCTGGCATTAAGGTTACTGCTGGCATGCTCAGTTCTTCCTGTGGAAGAAGGCCCACAAATGAAAACCATAATCTAGTGAAGCTCCTGTCCCTTTCTAGGTCAAAAGGTACAATTATGATATTTGGTGCAAACAATGTTAACGTTTATTTTATATATCACATGGAAACTTCCCACTTCCCACTACCTCAAACATGATATGTGATAGTAACTTCTTTTTTAAAATAGTGTAACACAACATCAGAAATTCTATGACAAATCTGAGGATTTCTGCTTTATACAGAGTTTCTCTTCAAATAAAAACTGCTTTTCACCTGTGACTGCAAGTCAGTAATTAAGATATCATGCAAGGAACACATAACCTTGGAAAGAAAATTACCAGTGCCTTACTAACAGCTGCAGTTTTTCCAGTGAACTAAAACTGCCTTTGTTAAGCGCATTCGCACTTTTAACATGAAACAACACACAAAGCTTTTGTTGTAAAATTTATGATTGAAGCATGTAGCACTATAAAATGTGCAAATGTTATGTACAAACTCCAATGCACTTTGCTAACATGACTTTTCTTTTAAACACAAAGAATAAAGTTCAAAGTGGGAATAGCTTTCAAAATGTGACATGCCATGAACTCAGTTAAACCACTTACTTGTCCACTTTACAATGTGTGCAGTGTGTTAGACTGCAACTGGAAAGGATTACCCAGAAAAAACACAGTCAAATAATAAAATGCATTAACCTAATTCTTATGGGAGAGACATAGTCTTTAAATATTAACTTGAGTCAACAGGAAAGCTGAGACTTGCAAAATTCTGGAAAGAGCCAGACAACAGATAACAACAGCTACCACAGTTCATCTGCTTCTCCACTTTAGGCTTCAAAAAATAGATTGCATAAATCTGAAAGGATAATTAAAAATCCAGTTGCATCAGGTTTGGGCACAGCAAGACAACTAATTATCATGACTTCCCCATCTGCTGATCTAGCCCACAACTCTTCTCAACTTGGCATTGCCTCCAGTCAGTAAGAAGGAAAAACAGACTATCATGTGTAAGTTCATTTTTTGCTAAGTCGGGAGGTAGGGATAAAGCCCATTATGCATTTACCAAAATCTTATATATGCCACTGTCCCACAGCAGGCAGACAGCATTTCTTCTAAGTAGCCCAAATAGAAACCGTGGCAATCAAGCCAACACAGGAGCTTTTTTCTATCTTAGTGTGCCTGCAGTTACCCAAAAGCAGTAATTCTTCCAGCCAGCTTTCAACAATCCTGTTTCAGTTCAGCTTCTGCAGGAAAAACATTGCCATCACTTACACAAAGTTCCTTATCACCATTCTGGCAACTGGTATACAGTATTTCATGATAGAGCCACCATTTATGATCTGCAAGGTGTGTTTAGAAATGATGAAGTTCTAGTTACACTTAAGTGATTCCATGTGTTTTGTGGGAAGCAGTAGCAGGGTAACAAGGTGTCATTCAACTAATAAGCTCAGCTCTCTAAGCACTAGGAGTTTCACTGTCATTGATCAGCAAACCTACAGAAAGCTTAGGAGACTGGTGTTAGAAATTGTTATATAAATGTATGTTTGAAAGTAGGTCTGAGTTTTGTTCATCTTTTCAACATACATGCAAGAACAGAGCTAAGAGGAATACAAGAATAAGGGAAAAGGCCTTCCCTAATGTTTTTCAAAGAAAATGTTGCATATAAATTTTTATATACCAGGTCCTTCTATACACATAAGCACATCTGTCCTCATGTATTTTACCGCTATATACAACAAGAAGTAGGGAAATGTATGTTCTTGTCAATATTATTTAGGCCCTTTCATTACAAGCCACTCAGTAGGTCTTCACAGGCTTTAAAATGAGATGTTTCTCATTGAAAGAATGGATCTTGATGATGTACAGACTAAATATGAAGCTCCCAGCTTCAAGAAAATTATTTACTCTTACTCCAACACAAACTACTCAGTATGCAAAAAAATCATCTTAAGATCTTTTCTTAAAGAAAAGACTCTTTCTTCTGTAGAGTCTGCGCTGTATATTAGAGATTGGTTTAGTAAAACAGTCTTTGACTCACAACTGAGATAAATTTCGCCTCTCATTCTAATCTAAGTTTAAAATTCTAACCTAGTTTTGGAGTTGGATTTGGTCAGGAAAAGTTATCACTGGTATTTTACATGAGAGTTTAGTCCAGGTTGGTGATCTGAAAAGTGTGGAAAAGACCTAATCCTAGCCTGATTATACTGAAACTAACCCACAAAATCTGTTCTTCTGTTTGAGAATTAAAGTCAAATCAAAATCATATGAAATTATACAAAAGGTACTGTACATCCACTAATTTTTTCATCTCATAGTAAAGGAATGTGACTTTTTTATGTCTGACATTTTCAAAAAAAATCTGACATTTGCACTGTAAACACTTCCACATTTCAAGAATGTCATTAAAACTGTATTCCTGAGGTCTGTTACACATATTGGAAACAAAAATAAATATCTGGCCAAAGTCACACTGGTAATTATTGTCTTATGCCTATGTAGACTTATTAGGACATAGTTTTCCAACATGGAACAATGTCACCCAGCGTACTCTTCTTAAATATCATGTCATATCCTTATGCCTTATATGAAGCAACTGTGGCAAGAGAGTGAGCCTCAAGTTCATCAATCTAATTTTAGATACATGCAATGCAGACATCTGCAGCTAAACTAGTCCCTGTGTGTTCTTTTCATAGGCACTGGAGAAGAAAGCTGTTTTTAAAGTTTGGTGACTCCAGCAACTCTTAGACAACTAGTTTATGATGCAAAGTATTTCTTCCTAGATCCCACTGACTATATTGACTTTACCTCTGCTGAATATAACAACAGGTAACAGGTTCAGATGTGAATGTCTATTCTGCAAAGATGAACTCCATTCTCAGTGTCTCACTGCATTCTTCAAAGGCATCTCTATCCTACTGTATGATCCAAAGCAGTTAGAAGTCATCAACCTGAGGTTACAGCAGTCAAAAAATATCTCATTAACTAATACTAATTAACCAGGTTACTAGTATTAGCTAAGTAATACTTTACGTGGAAGAAAAAACAGAGTAGAGGACTAGTAAAGTGTCAGTTTCCAACTAAGTTTCTCATACCATTATTCTCAGGCACAAAAGTGAATTGCAATGCTCCAGCCAGTAATTATAACAATCTTTCTCATTTATATTTGATGCTAGTAACAAGTGGGTTCCTAGACACAGATACAAATCCTCTGTTGCATTCTTTTCATGCTTGAATGTAAGCTTATGTAGCACAGAAACTCATATGAAACATTATTAAAACTGTATTTTTGAAATGTAATACTTTTAATAGCAAAAGCTATTACAATGCATTATTTTCAAGGCGCAACTTCAAAAAGGAAATTCTCAAACTATTTGTCCTGGTTTCAGCTGGGATGGAGTTAATTTTCTTCCTAGTAGCTGGTTATGTGCTGTGTTGTGGATTTAGTCTGAGAAAATTGTTGATAACACACTGATGTTTTAGCCGTTGCTGAGTAGCGCTTACACTAAGTCGAGGACTTTCCAGCTTCCCATGCTCTACCGACTGAGAAGGCTGGACATACACAAGAAGCTGGGAGGGGGCACAGTCAGGACAGCTGACCCAAACTGGTCAAAGGGATATTCCATACCATGTGACGTCATGCTCAGTATATAAATTAGGGAAAAGCTGGCCGGGGCGGCCGCTGCTCAGGGGCTGGCTGGGTATTGTTTGGCAGGTGGTGAGCGATTGCATTGTGCATCACTTGGTTTGTATATTCTTTATTATTATTATTATTAATATTTTACTTTATTTTATTTCAATTATTAAACTCTTCTTATCTCAGCCCACAAGTTTTCTCACTTTTTTAATCTTCCGATTCTCTCCCCCATCCCACCGGAGGGGGCAGGGAGAGTGAGCGAGGGGCTGTGTCGTGCTCAGTTGCCGGCTGGAGTTAAACCACAACACTATTGCAAATATTTACATAAGCATTAAAATAACAGATAGTAAACCAAAACCTAATGTTCTCATATCCTGGACATTCAGTGTCTTTCCAAGAAAGTGTGCATGCACAGGAAAAGCAATCTGAACAGCAACAGAAAAATCACATATATGCATTTAAAATATATTCCAAAAGTAACCTGTGTCCTCTTTATCAATCCAGACACTCTGATCACAGTCAGTATTCAGACTCCAAACCACTAGGCATGAAACTCCTCTCATTCGTCTCACCATGCACCATGCAAGCCTATGCTGCTAGATCCATCCTTAGGCAGAAGAATTAATTTCATAAAGATCTCTTAAAATTGCACATGCCATCTCAAGTGTATGCTTCTCAACAGAAGAGCATATGAAGAGGAAAAAGGGGTTATAGAAGGTGGAACTAAATACTTTGCAAATGCACAGTACTTTGGATGCCAATTATTTCATATTAAATGAAATTCAGAAATAATTAAGTTCTCCTAGAAAAGTTGGCGGCTTATGGCTTAGACAGGTGTACTCTTTGCTGGGTAAAAAACTGGCTGGACGGCCGGGCCCAGAGAGTTGTGGTGAACGGAGTTCAATCCAGTTGGTGGCCGGTCATGAGCGGTGTTCCCCAGGGCTCAGTTTTGGGGCCGGTCTTGTTCAATATCTTTATCAATGATCTGGATGAGGGGATT